>NW_022900936.1:64983901-65008304 GCF_012274545.1 Fukomys damarensis | reverse complement strand
AAAAAAAAAAAAAAAAAAAAAAAAAAAGAAAATCTGAGGAAATTCATGACCACTAGATGAGCCTCACAAAAGATGCTTCAGGAAATTATATATCCAGAAGTGAAAGTGAGATAATTACCATCATAATAGTGGTATTAGTGATAACCAAGGGAAATTTCCATACCTCACTCTCATTAATGAATAGATCATCCATGGTTAAATATCATCAGAATTAAACTAGTCTATAGACTAGTAACAGGCATTTATAGAACACTCCACACAACAGCTGCAGTATGCACATTCTTTTCATTAATGACATGTTTCTGGAATACAGCATATATTAGGCCACAAAACTAATCTTAAAAATATTTAAAAATTGAAATCATGTCCTGTATTTCTTCTGATCACAATAGACTGAAACTAGAAATCAATAACAAGAGAAACAAATTATAAAAACAATGTGGAGACTGCATGACACATCTTTTTTTCTTTTCTTTTCTCCTTCCTTTCCCTTTCTTCCCTCTCCCCACCCTTTCTCCCTCCCTCTCTTTCTTTCGTGGCACTGGGGATCAAACTCAGGACCTTGCAAAGCAAGCAAGTCTCCACTGAACTAAATCCCCAGCCAAAAATTTCACAAAAAAATTTTTTTGGTTGTTGCTGTTGTTGCTGTCTGATACCAGGAATTGAATTCAGGACCTTGTGCTTGCCAGGCAGGCACTGTGATGCTGAGCTATATCTCTGGCCCCAGGTACACTTTTAAATGAACACTGAGTCATCAAGGATATCAGAGGAAATTTTAAAATTTCTTGAAACAAAGAAAAATAAAAGAACAACATATTACAGTCTGAAGAATGCAGCCAAGCAGTACTAGAAGTAATGCTAATAACAATCAATGTCTAAATTAAAAATACAGACATGGTGTGGACATGGTACATAGCAGTAGCCACAATTACTTCTGAGCTGTGGCAGAAAGACTGCTTGAGCCTGGGAGTTCAAGGCCAACCTAGGCAACACAGTGAGACCTTGTCTCAAAAAAAGGGAAAGAAAGAGAAAGATTTCAAATAACCTAAATATACTTCTCAAGAACTTAGAAAACAAGAACAAACCAAACCCAATTTTAGTAGAAAGAAATAAAAGATCAATGAAACAGAGTTCATTCTTTGAAAAGACAAAATTGACAAATCTTTACCTAGACTAACCATAAAAAGAGAGCAAAGCCCCAAATAAATAAAATTAAAGATGAAAATGGAGATATTATCACTGATACCACATAAATTCAAAGGATAATTTGGGATTATTTTGAAAACTATATGCTAACAAATTGTGAAATCTAGAATAAATTTCTGAACCACAACCTACCAAAATTGAACCAAAAGGATTTAAAAACCCTGAATAGACCAATAATAAAAGATTAAGTTAGTAATAAAAATCCTTCTAACAAAGAAAAATCCAGTACTGGATGGCTTCACTGTTGAATTTTACCAACATTTTAAAAAGAACTAATATAAGTGCTTTTAAAATTATTCAATATAATTGAAAGGGTGGGAACCCTTCCAAAGTGATCCTATTAAGACAGCATTATCTTCTTACCAATACCTGTCAAGGATACAACAATAAAAAAGAAAACTTTAGGCCAATATCCCTGATAAACATAGATGCAAAAGCCCTCAACAAAACACTTAACAAATTTACTTCAACAGAACATCAAAAAGATCATACATCATCATCAAATTAGTTTCATCCCAGGGGTGCCAGGATGGTTTGCCACATGCAAGTATGATATACCACATAAACAGAATTTCTGGATAAAATTCAAATGACCATCTCACTAGATACAGGTAAAGCCTTTAAAAAATCTGACATTCCTTCAATGATACAAGCACTGAACAAATTATATAGAAAGATCATACCACAACATCATGAAGGCTATGACAAATCCACAGCCAACAATACTGAATGCAGAAAATCTGAAAGCATTTTATGTAAAATCAGGAATGAGACAAGGGGTCCACTTACCAGTCTTATCCAGTTTGTACTAGAAATTTTAGCTAGAGCAATTAAGCAAAAGAAAGAAGAGACACGCAAATAAAAGTGGAGGAAATACAATTATCACCATTTGCACATATGATTCTATATGACAAAAAACTAAAGGCACAGAAAGATTATTTGAACTAATAAAGTAGAAGTATACAAAATTAACATACAAAATAAGATTTTTTGGTACACCAATATGAATGTGGTAAGAAATTATGAAAGCAATAGCATTATAATAAGAACAAGCAAAATAAAACCAACCAAACTAAAAGAACAACAAAATAAATATAAACAAAAACCCTAGGAATAAATTTGACTAAGGATGAGAAAAGATCTGCGATGATATTGACAAAATATTGATTAAAAAACACTGAAGATACTAAAAGGTAGAATGACCTCCCATGTTCATGGATTTGAAGAACTAATATTGTTAAAATGTCCATACTTCCCAAAGCAATTCAAAGACTCAATTCAGTCCTCATCAAAGTATCAATGACATTTTTCACAGAACCAGAAAAAAAAACAAACCTAAAATTCATATGGAAATACAAAAGAACTCAAATAAGCACAGTAATCTTTTTTTTTTTTCACTCAGTAATTTTTTTTTTCTTGGTATTTTTGAGACAGGGTCTCACTATGTAGTGAGACTGACCTGGAACTCACTATGTAGCCCAGGCTGGTCTCAAGCTCACAGCGATTCTCCTGCCTCAGCTTCCCGAATGCTGGGATTACAGGTGTGCGCCACAATGCCCAGCCTTTTATTCAGTAATATTTTTTATTTATTTATTTTTCCATTGAGTTTATTGGTACTTATAAAGTATACAGTACAGTTACATTCATCATTGGGATCTTACACCTTTACATGACAGGTCTTGCTTCTCATTTTTCCCCATACCCCTGCCCTCCCTTCACCCCCTCCACCCTTACCTATTTACAGAAACTTTGTTTTCATTTTTTCCTTTTCTCATATTTGTCTTTTCCCTTATTTCCTTCCCCCTACACTTCCCCTACACTTCCCACTTCCCCTACTCCTTTAGCACTTTTCTTCCTATTTCACATTGTTAGTTATACAATTTGGATATTATTTATACTTTTAGTTCTTTACACCACAGAAACTATTCGGCATTTACACATGTGTGTCTTATTTATTGCACTTAAGAGTATAGCCTCAATATGCATCCATTTTCCTAAGACTCTAGTTTCTCATTCTTTATGGCTAATACTCCATTTAATGGAAAAACCACATCTTCTTTATCCAGTCTCCAAGTGGTGGGCAACTGGGCTGTTTCCAAGTTTTAAATATTACAAAATGTGCTGCCGTAAACACGGGTGCACATATATCACTGTGGTATGATTCTTTTAAGTCTTTTGGAAAGATACCCAGCAGGGTAATTGCTGGGTCAAATGGGGCCTCCAATCCTAGTTCTTTGAGGTATCTCCATACTGACTTCCACAGTGGTTGAACCAGTCTACACTCCTACCAGCAGTGGAGCAGTGGAGCAGGGTTCCTCTTTCTCCACAGCCCCAACAGCATTTGTTATTGTGTGATTTCTTGATAGCAGCCATTCTTTCTGGGGTGAGGTGGAATCTCAGTGTTGTTTTCATCTGCATCTCTCAAATGACCAGTTATGTTAAACATTTTTTCATATATTTATTTACTGCTTTTACTTGTTTGTGAAATGTCTGTTCATTTCAGATGCCCATTTTTGAATTGAGTCTTTATATTTGGGGAGTCTTATTTTTTTAAGATCTTTGCATATTCTATATAGTAGTCTTTTGTCTGAAGAACAGCTGATAAATTTTTTCCCACATTGTAGGTTGTCTCTTAGCTCTGTTGATGGTTTCTCTTGTGGTCCAAGAAGCCTTTTAATAGATGAAATCCCAGTTCTTGATTCTTTGTGCTAGTTCCCATGCTACTGAGGATTTGTTCATAAAGTCTTTTCCTATGCCAGTGTCTTCAAGAGTTCTGCCTAACTTACCTTCCAACAAGTTTAGTGTTTCTTTTTAATGTTTAGATCTTTAATCCACTTGGATTTCAGTTTAGTGCATGGTGAAAGATAAGGGTCTCTGGCTGGTTGAAATACAGTTTTTCCAACACAGTTATTAAAGAGGCTATCTTTCCTCCAGTGGGGATGGTCAGCTCCTTTGTTGAAGATGAGGTGGCTGAGTCTATCTTGGGTTGTTTGTGTATCTTCCAATCTATTCCACTGATCCTCAGGTCTGGTTTGTTGTTGTTGTTGTTGTTTTATCACAGTGGCTTTGTCATACAGTTTCAAGTTGGGGATTGTGATACCCCCTGCCATGTCTATGTCACCTAGTATTGCTTTTGCAAATGAATTTTTGGATTATTTTCTCTAGTTCTGTGAAATATACTGTTGCAATTTCAATAGGGATTGCAATGAATCTGTATAGCAGTTTTGGTAGTATGGCCATTTTCACTATGCTGATTCTTCCTACCCAGGAGCAAGGAATATCTTTCCATTTTCTTATATCCTCTTTGATCTCTTTTTTCAGAGTGCTATAGTTTTCAGTGTAGAGGTCTTTTGAACTTCTTTGATTAGACTGATTCCTAGATACTTTTTTTTTTTCAGATGCTATTGTGAAAGGAATTGTTTCCCTAATTTCTCTCCCAGTGAGTCTGTTATTTGTGCATAAGAAACTTATTGATTTTTTAGTGTTGACCTTATATCCAGCTACACTGCTGAAGGTGTCAATAAAGTCTAGAAGTCTTTTGGCAGAGTTTTCTGGGTCTTCTATGTAGAGTATCATATCATCAGCAAATAATGACCTTTTAACTTCTTCCTTTCCTATCTTCATTGCTTTAATTTCTTTCTCTTGTCTAATTGCTGTGGCTAATGTTTCCAGAAATATATTGAACATAAATGGTGATAGTGGGCATCCTTGTCTTGTTCTTGATTTTAACGTGAAGGTTTTCAGTTTTGGGCCATTGAATATGATGTTGACTGTTGTTTTTCATAGATAGCCTTTATCAAGCTGAGATAAAGACTCTATTCAAATTTTCTGCAGGGATTTTATCAAGAATGGGTGTTGAATTTTGTTGAATGCTGTTTCTGCATCTATTGAGAGGATCATATGGTTTTTGTCATTGATTCTGTTAATATAGTGTATTACATTTATTGATTTACATATGTTGAACCATCCTTGCATCCCCGGAATAAATTTGACTTGGTCAGGGTGTATGAACTTCTTGATGACCCTCTGTATTCTGTTTGTCAGTATCTTATTTAGTATTTTTATATCTATGTTCATTAAGGAGATTGGCCTGTAGTTCTCTTTTTTGGTTGGGTCTTTCCCTGGTTTGGGAATCAAAGTAACACTTGCTTCCAGGAATGAAATTGGAAGTATTGCTTCCCTTTCAATTTCATTGAAAAGTTTAAAGAGTATAGGCAGTAGTTCTTCTCTACATGTCTTGTAGAATTTAGCAGTGAATCCATCAGGATCTGGGCTTTTCTTCAATGGCATACTTTTAATTACATTTTCAATTACACTGATTGTAATTGGGGTGTTTAGAATTTTTTATCTTCTTTGTTCAACTTTGGTAATTAATAAGTATAAAATCTGTCCATTTCTTGTGTTTTCCATTTTATTAGAGTACAGGTTCTCAAAGTAGGTACTGATGATCCTCTGGATTTCTGCTGGCTCTGTTGTGACTTAACTTCACCTTTTTGTTCCTAATTGCATGGAGCCACAGTAATCTTAAGCAAAAAGAAAATGCTGGAGGCATCACAATACCTGATCTTAAGATGCATTAGAGCCAAAGTAAACAAAAACAAACAAACAAACAAAGCACTGGCATAAAAAACAAATAGAAAGGCCAATGAAGCAGAATAGAAAACCCAGAAACAAATCCATTCATCTACAGTCATTTTTTTTCCATACCAGGGATCGAACTTGGGACCTTGTGCTTGTGAGGAAGGTGGCAGAACCACTGAGCTAAATCCCCAGCCCTGCAGTCAAGTGATTTTTGATAAAAGCAACAAAAACATATATTAGAGAAAAGACAACCTCTGTAAAAATGGCATGGGGAAAAATAAATATCCATATGTGAAAGACCAAAACTTGACCCCTACTTCTTACCCTGCTCTAAATTCCTCTCATTAAAGATTAAAAGGTCTTAATACAAGATCTGAAACTCTGAAACTACCTAAAGAAAATGTAGGGTGAACATCTCAAGAGCATAGGAAATAAAATTTAAAAATTCATAAATGGGATTGCATCAAAGAAAAATTCTTCTATACAGCAAATAATAGACAACTTACAGATTGGTAGAAAATATTTGCCAGCTTTGATCCAACAGAGGGTTAATATTCAGAATATATAGAAAACTAAAATATTTAATACAAAACAAAGTAACTTGATTTAAAAATTAGCAAATGATCAAAATAGACACTTCTAAAACGAAGAAATACAAATAGTCTATTAGTACATGAAAAATGTCCAATATCATTAGCCATCCTGGAAATGCACATCAAAACTACAGCGAGATCATCTCATTGTAGTAAAATGGCTACTATGAAAACAATAACATATACCTTTTATACACTACTCATGGGAATGTACATTAGTATAGCCAATATGGAAAACAGTATGGAGGTTTCTCAAGAAAATTAAAAACAGAACTACCAAATGTCTCATCTAATCCACTCCAGGGTATTTATGCAAAGGAAACAAAGCCAGCATGCAAAATGATTCCTGCAGTGCACATGTTTATTGTGGCACTATGCACAATATGTAAGATAGGGAATCAGTCCAGGTGCCCATCAATGGAAGAAAATACAGAAAATATAGCATATATACACAACAGAATACTACTTGTTCATAAAGTCCAATGAGATCCTGTCGTTTACAGAGAAATAGATGGAACCTGAGGATATAATATTAAGCAAAATAACCCAGACACAGAAAGACCATGCCACATCTTATCTCGAGGAAACTAAAAACCAAAACAAAATAAAAACAAAAATTCTACAATAGTGATCAGTAGGGACTGGTAAGTATACTGGGTTTGGGGAGAAGGGGAACAGGGTAGAAGAAGGGTGGATGGATATGTTCAGTGAACACTATGTGTGAAACTATAACTGTGAATCCCAGTAATATGTACAATTATAAGCAAAACACACACATTTTACTGAAACAAAAAGTTAAACAAGAAATAAGCCACTTTAATTTCTAGTGCTATAAAACAAATCAATAAAAAACAACCTGTAATAAATGTCTTTGACATTTTAACTTCATTCCTTCTGCCCCATATTGGGGTAAACTGAGAAGAAACCCTAGATGCTCCCTTCTTTACAACCAGGGCTATTTTTGAACCACATAAGCCCCTTCCTGCGAACCCTGGTGACCCTCTGACCAGAAGAGAAACCTTCAGCCAGTGTCTTTTCCTTGTTCTCTAGAAAGCCTCATGATGTGAATGATATACCTTTTTTAAGTTCTTGGAGTCTGTGTGGTGTTATCTGTCTCAACATCTAAACCAAATTTTGTAGGGGCAGTGGTGATCCAGTCTCTTTCTGCAGCAGGGCCATGACACAACTATTTAGAGAAAAAAAATAGTCAGAAATTATGAACAAACAAGTTACAGAAAAGGAAGTGGACCAATTAATCAAACAGATATGTAATTTCACTAGTAATCAGAATATTCCAATTAAAATAACAAATGCATTTTTGTCTTTCATATTGTGAAAAATAAAAAGACTGAAATTTGAGCAGAGGCACGAATGAAAAGACACAGGCATTCTTATACCCCAGTGGAAGAAGAGTGAATTTAATTGCCAATGTCTACTTAAAGGTTGAAATGAGCATGCTCTTTCATTCAGTAATTCCTTTACATTTTCCTTAGAGAAATGATAGCACATTTGCAATGAATGTAGAAATGTTCGATGCAGTATATGTGTGATAGCAAAAGATTGGAAGACATTTACTAATACAGGAAACTATTTATTAGCAGAAGAATGGTAACAAAATTATGGTTTATTGGCACTAAAGAATAATATAGTGAATTAAGAAAATTAATTACAAGTACTGACCTGGGCAGATAATCTAAAACAGTAGGTACATGTAAGTAACACAGTAGGTTGAAACAGAAAAATGTTTGAAAGGAAGCACAGCAAACTCATAACTAATAACTTTAGATAGAGGAGATGACCAAGAGAAATAATTGCTTTATCTCATCTAAATTTATTATATGGCTATTGCAAATATGCATTCATGGATTATTTGCGCATTGAAAACATATTTTTTAAAAAGTTAAATAATGGCTAGATTCCCAAACCAATTCACAAATTATCCTTTGATCTGTCCATTTGCTATGACAAAAGACAATGTCACTGAAATGCAAATAATACAACAAAGTTGAAGATATTATTTTTCTAAATAATTTCATAACCAAAAAGTGTCAAGAATAGTGCAAAGAATCCCAGTCCAGTGAAATAAAGTTTCTTAAATTGCTCCAATTGTGTCACTTATAGCAAAAGTCTAATTGAAGATCACAGCTGCACACAGTTCTCATATTTCACCCACTTAAATGTGGTACGCCCATCTTTCCTTGACTTTTAGGACATTGAAAAGTTTTAATACAAGTTCTATAGCATGTCACTCAATTTAGTTTTGACCAGTATTTCCTCTAGGTTAGGCTCAGATAATACGTTTTTGACAGGAATACCACAGGTGATGCCATGTTCTTACAAGCAGCACATAATATTGATTTGTTCAATGCTGGCTGAGGGACTTTGATCACTTGATTAATAGAGTGTCTGCCAGGTTTCTCTAGTGTAAAAGAACATTTTCTTTCATGATTGACAAATTTTGGGGGTAAGATACTTTGAGACTATGCAAATCATCCCACTTTACCTCACCAGCTTTAGCATTTAGTACCCAAATTATTATTACCCTGGTTATAAATGGTAATTTTAAAATTCCACTTACATTTATTGGTTGATGTTCTATTGTAAGGAATAGTTTTTGTTTCTCCTTACTTGTATCAGCATGGGCTTGTGGGTACCATCAATACTTTCAATACTCAAATTATTCCTGATTTGGCCTGGGTAGTAGGCCCTTTTAAGCTGGCTCATGTATCTTTCTGACACATACCCATCTTTTTTTGAATATTTCATTTTCTGGCACAAGGGTAAGTTTCAATGTTCAGCCATGTCTTCCAGAAGCTCTGGCTTGCTTAGCCGGGAAAGATACTTAGAAATAGAAATACAGGTCCTAGTTATGCAAATTCCTTCTGGGGAGCAGGGATTGCTCCTTGTCTTCTCAGTGTTCAGAATTAGGAAATATACACATACGTATAACACATACCTTTATATCACATATACGTATAAAAACTATAGATCAATCTGCTATCTATCCATCTATCATTTTCACTGATAGTCCCAATTCAGATCCAACACTATAAGGTTTATTTTAGCTTTCCCCTTTAAAAAGTTTTATTATTTTAATTTTACACACATAATTTTATATATAAATATATATTTGTGACATATAATATGATGTTTCCATACATGTATACATCATAGAATGATTAAATTAGGCTAATTAACATAGCCATCATCACAACTATTATCACTTATACACTTATAAACATTTTAAATCCTCTCTTTTAGCTATTTTGAAATGTAAACATTAACTTTAGTCATCTGTGCAATAATAGGACAGCAGAACTTTTTGGAGGGGAAAGTTTGAGGCATGGTCTCCCTTTGTAGTTCAGGCTGGCCCTGAGCTCACTATGTAGCCCAGGCTGGCCTCAAACTCACAATGATCCTCCTGCCTCAGCCTCCCAAGTGCTGGGATCACAGGTGTGCACCACCACACCTAGAAGGACAGCAGAACTTTTGAGTTCTAACTTTCCCTTTTAAGCGTTCTTTCTTTTCCATAGTGAGAAAGCCAGCTCCCATATCATAATTTTGCTAAGTGCTCAATCCCTTGCATGTAGCCACTCGCCTGATCCTACCATGGTGCTTTCCCTGCTCCAGTGCAGACCTTGGACTCCATTATTGACCACCTCTACCTGCCCCCTTACTCCAACTCTGTCCTTCTGAGGGTTGTCCCTCATATCCTGCCCCAAAGCCAATCATTTATTGTATAGAGTTCCCATAACTAACCTACTTAGGTGTGGTTGATTTAAAACCACAAAAGTATTTTATGAAAATAAAACCTGTAGAGGGTTAATCTGGTAATGTACTAAAAAAGATGACCCAAACACTTACAGTAAGATGTGTCTTCAAATGCAGGCCTCATGTTTTCAAGATAGAAGTCTTTAAGAAAATCAATCTTCATAGGTCACGGCATGGAATACTGAATAAATATAGCTGAGATTTCTTTCATGAGCTATGGTTTCTAATTATCAACTCTTCATTCTTGGAGCCAACCTTAATGATTATCAATAACCCCGCCAGGCCATCACATTAAAATTTCTTAGGTATGATAATATTCCTTCTATATGTGTAAAAACTCATAGTAAGTAAGCAATGAGTTTGGGGTTGTAAAAGACCTCTCTATAGGCCTTTGTCCACAAATTGAACAAACACATAAACAAATACTACTGTGGTTGACTTTTTAACTGAATGAATAGATGCAAAGTAAGGGAGAATGAGAAGTGGAAAGCAGGGAGTATAAGCAGGGAGAGAGAAGTCAGGAGGAGAAAGGAAAGAGAGAAAGAAAGGAAAGGATGAAGTCAAGTCAGTATTTTAAGTATGGAATGTAGGTTTGTGGACTTGACATCATAATTGAAAGATAAAATGAATTTATCTTTTTGATATAATTCTGAAAGGAAGGCTGGTACCTGTATTTTGAAGGATCTATCTTTATATTGATGCTTCTGATTAAAAAGAATTTAGTTGGGGCCGGGATTTAGCTCAGCAGTTTAGTGGCCTGCCTTGAAAGCGCAAGGACCCGAGTTGAATCCCCGGTACCAACAAAAAACAAAAGAATTTAGTCTAGGATTGGCCATTTTTTATAATTTTTATATGGGAGAAAATTATAATAGTGGGAGAAATTTCCTGAGATATTTAGAATTTAGAAGAATAAGTTGTTAGTTAAGGATACAGTGTAAATACAAGTAAAGTTCTTGAAGAGCAATTAACTATGCTCATGAAAGCAGGACACAGTAGACTGCTGGGCCTTTTCATGACCAGAAGGTGGTAGCGTAAGACAATAAGTTTAATTTTTCTGCCTGGAAAATAAGCGAGGCAGCAGCAAAGTTTAGTACTGCACGTTGTGTTTAACTTCTTATTCCATCTCAGTTTTTATGCTGGACTATTACCAAAGGTGGAACTCAGCGAACAGCCTCAGAAATTATCTTTAAAGTGTTCCAGTAAAATGTTACAAATCTCTCCAATTTAATAGAAAATCTGAGTGGCTATTTCTAGCCTTTTCCTTTATTAATCTCTAGTTAATAAAGTTAATTTGGGGAACTTTGGCTTGGTTTTTTCTGTTCCTTGCTTTTGCTCAGCTATATGTTATTCCACCTCATCCTTGTCTTTAAAAACATTTCTAATTGTAAAACTACACTACACAGTGTTTGCAAATGAGGATCTCACCTCCACCCATATTAATCATGGCAAAAGTCATTAGGAATACATGACATCATGACATAAGAGAGCATCTATGTACAAACATATACAATTTTATTGATATCTCTACAGACTACAAGAATTTTAAGTATAGTCACAATTGCTGAGTGCAACAGAAAAATAGTAATTTGTCATTTTCTGAAAAGATGCAAAAATTCTGAAGATGAAAGAAAGATACATCAATGGTGTTGTCTGCTTTTTTTCCTAGAATAAAACATCACGTAATTAAGTACTAAAAATTATAGGTTATTAGAGATTTTGAACCTGTGTACAATTGTTCAAAACCACCACCTTGTTTATTTTCTGGCTTTGCAGTTGAAAAGGATGGGCCAAGACTGGAGGGAAAGCAGTGTGAGAAGAGATTACTTTGAATTTTTTGTCACTGTGTATTGCTGTCTTTGATCGGCCTACTTTCCCTTTGTGATGGTGTAAGCACTCTTTCAGGGCACCAGAGGTCAGTAAACTCTAGGCATTTTTCTCTTTAAATACATATCTATTAATGAAGAAAATGAATCTAAGTGGCCCTGGGAGCTTTTGATTCAAACAATAAAAAAGGAAGAGTTCTCTTTGTTAATATTTAGTCCAATAAAATATACGTATTGCAGAACAGGTATCTTCTCCAAAAGAAGAATGCCTATTAAATTTAGAACTAATTTAGTAAACTATTATTTTGAAAATTGTCACTGTTCAAACATTGAGAATTAGTTTTCCACTTAGCTTTCTATGCTGTCGAATTTACTGTGGGATGTACTTCCGGTATCTTGAGATGTTATATGCAAAAGACAATAAAAAATTTATAAGTTGGAGTTGGAATAATTAATGGGTAATTCACATATGAGAATATGACAGAGTTATTAGGATTTAATAGGGTGCTTACTGGTGAGAAATTCACTCAGACTTTCGTGCTGTGAGAGGCACAGAATAAGTACAAATGCAGTTAACACTGTATTGCTTACGTCTTGCCTTCTCTGATCCCAAGACACCAGCCAAAGTAGACAAGTATATCAGCCTTAGTTGGCCACAAAGCAGTAGTTAGCAACTTTGGTTTGACACTGGAACCACCTTGGAGGCTTTTAAAAAGATTGAAGTCTGCTTTCCACTCCAAGGAATTTTGATATATTTGGGAGTTTTAAAATCTCAAGTGATTTTTATGCACAGCCAAGATTGAGAATCATTCCTCTAGATAAATACATAATCAAAGGTATCTATCTGTGCTTCTGATCATGTCCCTCCCACCCTAATACTCTTGCGCACTGGCACTTTCTCCCCTTTCCCAAGTTGGACTTATCTGTTCTGCATTACTTTTGTTTAGGGATATCTCATCTGCAAGCACACACACCAAACATTTTATCCTGACAAAACTGTGCTCCTTGGAATAGTGCATATTATAGATAATACTCAGCTAAAGTTCATGACAAGTATTTCTTGCATTTGGAGCAGTGTACACATGAAATAGTGTCCAGCCAAAATGGGGTTAGATGATGAAGACAGGGGAAGTTTACATTTCTACTGATGTAGAGAGCAAGACTTCATATGCTGTGCCAACTTGCTTTGGCGCTGAATGTCTTTTCTAAACCAATGTGGTCAGGTTACAGTGTTCTTTTTTCCCCACGTGGGCCCAGGTTGTTCCAATGTTCTTACGCCAAGGAGAGAATTTCTGTTTACTTTTCCAAATCTCATTAATTTCCCCATCTGTCCAAACATTTTATAGCTCTCTGTATCTCAAGAACCTACCCTACTCTTCCTCAATCTTAGGCTTAATCTTATTCCTTTTTTCTCTCAAAGTCATGTAGATAATGGATAGATAGTACCTTTAAAACTGTAAATGGAGTCATATAAACAAGGAACTTTTCCCTTAAAAATCCCTTAAAAACTTTTAGAGAGACCTAGATATTGACTTATTGAGAATCAATTCCAAAAGATTTGAAAAATTGTCATTATGATGGAAATACTGGACTACATCTCACTCAGTTCTGTCAGTCAGACAATGATACTTGTGATTGAGACACTAAATGTGGGCCTCAATGAAGCATAGGAGGAAAAGTCAGTAGCACTGCTTTTGTAGTAAATGATAATTCAGTCATTTTTCCTCCAAACCCCAAGATAAATGGAGGATTTCACATTGCTCACATATTATTAGAACACATAAACAAGTAGCCTATATTCTCATTGATGAATAGAATGAAAGGTCATCTGCTGGAACACTATGAAGGGCTTATTTTTGAAGGGAGTCATAGTCCAGACTGTAGTTTGCAAGCCTTATCTTCTGATGTTACTTTAGCAGATATAATTTTATGACAACCAAGGCTCAGGTTCATCAACTGCATCACTGTCAAGGTTATTAGATTTTAAAAATACATTCCAAGATGGTGAAAATATGAGATGATGCAAAAGATTACACAGATCAACAGTATTCATTTTCCCACGATAATGATAAAAATGGTGGTGGTGGTGATCTTGTGTGTGTGTGTGTGTGTGTGTGTGTGTGTATGTGTGTATAAGTTTAATGCAATAGAACAAAAATGTTCAAAGAGAAAAATCACACCCACGTTAGATTCTTGTTATTGCTATCTCTTTGAATTACAAAAATAATTTTGATACAGTAAAACCTCATTAATTTGCATTCCACTTCTCAGGGGTTTGTGGGACAAAGTTACCCTTACATTAAGAAAGGGCTTCAGGGCTTATGAAAACAATTTTGTAAGCACATTTAAATCACTTATATGAACCTGTTCTTTTCAAGTGTTTCAGAAGCATGGTTTACTTCCAAATGATGTGCTAACAACAAACTTTTGATCTACTCATTGAAGCTAGAAATTTTAAGCACTTCTCTTGCAAAAGAGTATAATATCCTTTTGGCATTTTCTGTGTGCTTTAAAATGTTAAATAATGATTCCTCATTGGTTCATAAACAGTTTCTTCGAAATTGTATTTTATTGGATATGAGCCACACATGTAACTTTGGGTCTAATAATTTATCTTGTTGACAATATGCACTTATGTGAAATTTTATTCAGGAGATATATTACATATTTCACAATCTGTATCTTTAAAAGATGAACAGTGACTCTTAATTGGGAACAATATGGCAATTGCAGGAAACATTTTTGATTGTCATTATTGTTTCTGCTGGCATCTAGTGGGTAGAGGCCAAGGATCTTACTAACATTCTGCAATAGAGGTCAGTCTCCCACAACAGAAAATTTTGTGCTAATAGTGCTACTATTGAGAAACCCAGATATAGAAAAAGTTACATCAATTTGTTTGGCAGTGCTGGGGATAGAACCCAGGGCCTTGTGCATGGTTTGCAAATGCTCTACCACTGAGCTATTCTCTCAGCTCAGAACAAGCTAAAGCTTATTGGGCTTCTAGGAATTTATTGAATTTAATGATAATTTGGGCTGAATTCCATTATTTCTAAAATAAGCCAAGTTATCACTCTTCTAGGTTATTTTTTAAATGTAGAAATCATATAATATTCATTAAAAAAATTAGATGACTGGGTTCTTGAGGTTTATGGTAGAAAGAGTACACTGTAATTTGGTTGTCAATGTTTTCCAAATCTGGCTTCAACTTTATGTAATATTTTCACTGCAATTTTAGGCATCATGTCTGTATTTCAAATCCAGATTCTGTTACCTGTTATAAGAGTCTGAGAGATCTATGAAAAGTTTTTTGTTTTGTTTTTTTTTAAGAAGCCAGATGAATTCAAGTGCTTTGCAAAATGTTATCCTACTATATATTTTCTGACTGTTTTAATCATCTTTTCTGTTTTCAATATTACTGACAATATTTTAAAGGAAGCACCACTTCAAACAAAAAAATCTAAAAAAACAAACAAAAATTTTGTCTATGAAAATAACCCAGACTGTACAAATTCTTAAGAAACTCAAATGTAAATCCAGTAAGACCTTGATTCATCAAAATTCAGTACGTCAAACCTGTAACATTAAAAAAAGATTGTTTCTGAAGGAACAGCATATTAGATGGGTCCTAAAGTACATATATGCTTTCCTTTGCATTCTGACTTCCAGAATCATGTTAAATAGTACTAGTAGTTGTCTTTTATTCAAGCTCTAGTACTTTTCGTAACAGAAAAGTTATCCATTGTAACAAATGGATAACTTTTATCTTGTGGGGTGCTCTATACTTGAATTTTAAGTAAGGGATATGAATTTGGTATTTACTGATATAATTTTGTAGCTTATATTAGTTGACTTGATTAATGACAAAATTATTGATTTTTTTGTCATAAAAACTCTATGTACTTTGGTTGTTCATAATGATGAGTGAAGCCAAGACAGCAAAACCACATTTTATGAATATTTTCTATTGAATACTAAACTAAAAAGTATTTTCTAGTAAAAGCCCTTGTTAATCAGAAATGTAATAAATCAGAATTAATTTCCCAATACATTAACTGAGGTTTTACTGAATCATGCTAAAGAGAATGACCAGTTTGGTCTGTGAATGTCAGGCTGCAAAAGCACCTTGGGATTGTAGACCCTACTGGGTTTGAACAGTAATATACTGTGTAACTGACACACATGGATACAAATGGAGCTTTAAAAATATATCATTTTAGAAACCGAAACTGGGATATGTGAAATTTCACTCTTTGTGAAATTAGTTCTCAAAGCTATCTGCCTTGTTCTAAGAGTCGAGTTCCCCAAACCTATAGCCAATTCCCTTGCTGAGTACAAACCAGGCTGAAAAAAATGCTTTAAGGAGATCCAACCCTGTATGATTTAGTGACTAAAAATAGCAACCCATTCTGAAGGTGATAGAAATGGCAATAACTGTGCTGGGAATAATTTACTGTACTAGCAATACTTGATTATGACTGAGAACTGTGAATGGTGTAAAATACAATGGAGAGAGAAGAACATTAATCAAGCTCTTCTTTTAAGAATTCAGTATTCTAAGTATAATAATGTACAGATGAGAAGAAAACTCTGGGTTTTTGTTTGTTTTTCATTGGGTGTGGGAAATATATTTGAGATGCATTGATATCTTCTAATGCAGATTTTTTTAAATTGTTGGGTGTGGCCCAATTTATAAAAATAGTTTATCATAAATCTTTTTCTTCTGTCACACATGCTTTTTTTCTTTTCCTCTTAAGATGTTAATTTATCATGCAAAGATTTTTTCATTAAGTGCATTAATGCTTTTGTTTGTACAGGAATTTCAAATCAAAAGGACTCCCCATAGTTTCTAAATGTAAATCTTTAGCAAATCACATGCTAAGAGGATAGCTCCATTCCACATGGGAACAGGCATATTCAGCCATTACCTTGGGTTTTAACCAGGTTCCAGCCTTTGGGTTGTACATTGTCTTTGATAAGTCTCCTTTACAATAACTTCAGTGGACTGTAATGGAACATTCTGTAGAAGAAACTGACTTCTAGTAGTTGAATAGTGATGCTGGGAATAAATTTGGTCTCCCTGAATAATGGTTTCTCAAAGCAGTCACAGCTTCCTTAGAAGTTTAGAATTGGTACCATTTCTTATCCTTATATTTCAGCATTAACTGAAAAGAGAAAAACAGTCACCATAAAATGCTAAAAACATCTTAAAAGCACTATTCAAAGCAAGCCCATATTGAGATAATCATTTTAATGAAATTTCAAAACATAATAAAACAAGTTGTCATATTTTATAGAATAAAGTGCATGAGAAAGTTTTTTTATTTTTATAAAAAAGCACTCAAACTATAAAGACTTAGAGATTTTTTAATGACTAAGACAAAATGGAAGATGTGGAATCCAGCCTCTACTATCCTTGTTGTGGGGCACACGTATTCCACCTACACACCTTGTGTGTAGCAGATACTCCAAACAAACCTGCAGATCTAATGGATAATGATTTCCTAAAGTAAAAAGTATTCATACATTATGGTTAAAAATTATCTCCCTAAATCAGGGAGAATCATAATACTTATAAGACATTCAGGTTACCCTGGCTGTCAAGCATTATATTTATATGGCATCTCTGTTTAAGTTTCTTGTGCAGGGCCTACATATTTACAATTACGACTATCTGAGGAGGCCCATATTCACTTAGGCAATTTACCTCATGTGCGTGTTTGGAAAACGCTTCTGCACTGGTCATCATGCCTGCAGTCTTCTCTTCCAGCTCTCCCAACCTCTGTCCTCTCTCGTCTAGTGCAATCCGGGCTCGGGTCAGCTCCCCCATCACCCCTCCAGCAGCACCTTTCATTCCTTCTATACTGCCTGGTCCAGGGATGTGCTGTGCAAGGCTGCGGGACGCTTTTCCTGCTGTGGCTTCCCCAACTAGGAATTCAAGCCATAGCAATGTAAAACATTTGTTAAAGTAATTCAAACAGTCAAGACTGTCGCCAAAACAAAATATTTATCTTAAATTCTACTGTCATAATTCTCATAGACGAGTGACATATTTTGTCTTGCCATATGTATGTGGTTGAAGATGGTAGCACTTAGCCAAGAAAAATTCTCAGAGAGAGACTCAAAGAAATACTATTACCACATGGCTTTGTGTGTTTGGCTGGGGTGGTTTCCATACAAATAGGGTTACTGCATTTCTTGACATGGTTGAATTGGCATTCTCAAGACATGAGCCCTCATGTTTTAGCCATTTTAGGATCTGATATTTTGCTTAAAATTTTTTCCCAAGTTTTTATTCCAACCTTCTATGTTCGTTTTGATTTATCAGGCTTTATAAGCCTCAGATTTTCTCTTTCTTTCTGTAAATCCTAGAATATGGGGGAACAGGAATACAGTATGTAAATAATGGACATTAATACATCGAGATTTTGTAACTTCATAAAAGACTAAAATTTTCCCAATGACGTTCAAAGCTAGTTTCAATCATTTTCAATAAAGTTAAAAAATATTAAAACAAGTTACCTTGCCAGAAATCTAGTGAACATTTCCAACAAAATAACACTGAGATGGGATAAAAAAAATTTTTTTGGGGGGGGCAATGTTCACTGTATAGTGCAGGCTGGTCTTGAACTCACAATGTAGTTCAGGCTGGTCTTTTAGTTACAACTTCCTGAGTGCTGGAATTAGAGGTGAGTGCCACTATACCTGGCTTAGCTTTCTGAAAATAAGAGCTCTATCGAGATATAATTCATATACCATAAAGTTTATCCTTAAAAAAGTATTCAATTCATTGGTTTTTAGTGTAGTCACAAAGTTGTGCAACTATTACACTTGCTGATTTGACTATTTCCATTACAATAAAAAGAAATCATAACTTCTTTAGCAGGCATTCCCTATTCTTGTCCCAGTCCCAGGAACCAATGGTCAGCTTTCGGTCTCTATAGATTTACCTTTTCTTTTCTTTTTCTTTTCTTTTTTTTTTTGTACCAGGGATTGAACTTGGGACCTTGCATTTGCAAGGCAGTCAGCAGAATCACTGAGCTAAATCCCCAGTTTTAGATTTGCCTTTTCTAGACATTCATATAAATATAATTACATAATATATGACCTTTTGTGTCTGATCAGATGATTTAGTGTGATGTTTCTGAAGTTCATCCACGTTGTAGGATATATCTGTGCTTCTCTTCTTTTTATGGCCAAATAATATTACATTATATCATGGCAGCTAGATCTTTTTACATAGTTAAAAATTCAAGGGGGCTGGGGATTTAGCTCAGTGGCACTGTGCCTGCCTCACAAGCACAAGTCCTGAGTCTGATCCCTAGTATGGGGAAAAATAAAAAATCCCAAAGTTCAAGAGGAAGACAGTTTTAATCTGCAAGGTCAAATCATGGCAGCATATTATGGGAAATATATTATTATCCTCTCTCTGAAAAATGTCCCCTAGCATTTTCCTTCTGCTTTTTTATTACTGTTCATAAGGGTCTCCCTGGTAGAGTTTTAGAGTAGTTTATTCTGTGGCATTGATAAAACTTTCACTTTAAATAATCTGTTTCCCAGGAGTGATTATAGACAGACACATTAAAAACTGTTTTTCAGACTTTAATAATTGAATGTCTTCACCTTGCCAGGAAGATATGTCTATCTACATATGAGAAATCTGTTAGCTTGCTCATTATTTGTTTGAATTATATGTGTCATTTTTGTTAAACTATTTCCTAATATAAAGTGACCAATTTTATTAACATTTGGTAAAAGAAACAATTTTCAGGCTACAGAAAGCAATATATGTTCAAACTTTAAGACAAGCAAAAAACACCTCACTTAAAATTTGAGATCACATACTAAATTACAGAGAGAGGGAGAGAAAGAGAGACAGATGGAGAGATGGAGAGAGAGGGAGGGAGGGAAAAAAGAGGGAAAGAGAGAGGTTGATTTTTGTAATAAGGAACTTGCTCACATAGCTCTTCTCTGTCAAATGTTTGTCCACTTCCACCAAAAAGTCCCTTCAGAAATCCTCTATTTTGAGCTTCTGGTGTCTCTATGGGGGTGAACAAATCTCCTAGCATGTCCTGTACCAAAATGAAAGGGAAAAAAATTGCAACAATTAAGAATAAATTAATAGATAAAAGGGTAACACTGTGGTATATTAGAGCACATCAAGAAAAGACTGTCTGCTTTCCATATCATTTCCAGGTGGTTTTGCTTTGCTTATAGTTTCCTTTCACATTTCTTTCTCTATTTGTAGTAACTGACATACTATAAGTTTTCTTCTCTTCTCTTTTCTCTGAAAAGCAGGAGGAAGTAAATATATTCACTTGAGGATTACTTTCTGCTTATAATTAATGATTACCAATTTAGATTTCTGAATCTGTTTTAATAAGTACAGCCTCTTTTCTGCCATGGTTCCCTTTTCTCGGCAAAACATGGACTGCTCCAGGAAACAGGAAGCCTTTGGGGTATGTGCAAGAAAGCTGGACCTATTTCGTTTTGGTTTGGTTTTTGAGACAGGGTCTCACTATGTAGTTGAGACTGTCCTGGAACATACTATGTAGTCCAGGCTGGGCTCGAACTCACAGAGATCCTCCTGCCTCAGCCTGGGATTACAGGTGTGCATCACTACACCCGGCCTTTTTTTGGTTTTTCGAGATAGGGTCTCACTATGTAGTTGAGACTGACCTCACTATGTAGCCCAGGCTGGTCTCGAACTCAGGGTGATCCTCCTGCCGCAGCCTCCCAAGTGCTGGGATTACAGGTGTGTGCCACCACACCCATCCTGGACCTATTTTTTTATCAAGTGCCTGTACAAGATTATGATAACACTGTTTAAGATCATTTAACTGAGTTAAAATAGGCATCTACTGCATGGCAAGGTGAATCTTTTCTCAATATTTGGAGAGTTTTGTAGTACCTGGGGAATACCACGTTTTCCCCAAAATAAGACCTACCCAGAAATAAGTTCCAGCTGGCCATTACCATGCTGATGGCCACTATCACACAGAAGATATTATTTTGCTTCATGGCTACTCTGTAGTGGCAGTTAAGACAAGGATAGGCTGACTGGGGCTTGCATTTTTGATGTCTAGATTTTAAAGCTGATTACTATCCCAGTAGGTCTTATTTTGGGGGAAATATGGTATTTACTTAGAGTTCAGATGTTCAGGCTATATCCTACAAATACCAAGACAGAATCTGTACAGCTGTGCTTTGGATATCTGTATTTTTACTACATCTTGCTCTATAGGTCTTTACTACAGGGGAAGGGACTAAGACCAAGAGTTAGGAGAAATTAGTAGGGTCACAGTGAATAATATATATTTAAAACAGCAAGAAAAGGCATATTTACTGTCTAACCTAATAATAGTGTAGCTTCTGGACATCTCTGTCATTCTTACTTTGAAAAAACATGTCCAACTAAAAAAAAAATGTACTTGACCTACCTGTAAATTATCACACATTTCTTGGCTGTAGGTCAACCGTTGAATTTCAGTAGGAGAGACCAGGTATAATGCCTGTCCTTCATTGGTAAAACAAAATGTCCGTGCTATCCTCATGTCTGTCAGTGGCAAATAATTAACATCCAACATTGGACGAAGACTAGGTAGGCTGAATGGAAAAAAGTAAATCCATATTTTATACTGAAGTTGACAGAAGCATTTCTTTACATAAAAATAGCTTGTTTTGTTCTCAGTACTGGGGGGATTGAACCAAGGGTCTTTTTTTTTTTTTGAGATGGGATCTCATTATGTACTTCAGGCTAGCCTTGAACTCACTATTGTAGCCCAAACTGGCCTCTAATTCAAGGTAATCCTCCTGCCTCACCCTTCCAAATGCTGGGATTACAAGTGTGTGCCACCACACCCGGCTGAACCCCAGGTCTCTGCAGTGAGACCCAGCCCTTTTTCATTTTTAAATTTTGAGGCAGCATCTGGCTAATTTGCCAGATTATGCAAGCTGCGTTGGTACTTGTGACCCTCTTTCTTCAGTTTCCCAGAGTACTGGGATTATGGATGTAGACCACTATGCTACCAGAATGCAAACTTTCAACCATCATTTCACAGTTGTTTCTTTTCATTTTCTTGATGGATCCAGTAGTTAAAAAGAATGAATCTTCACATAAAATCATATATATAGTGCCAAAGAATCACAGGCAAATTTCTTCTATCTTAATCCATACAGATACTTAGCAAATGTCCTTGAAGGATTAATGCAGGGGCCAGCAATGTCAGGGGCACCTTTTGCGTCATCTCACGTAGCCTAAAATGTGACTGTATACTTCCTCCCATGTTTAAGGCAGAGCTCCCGAGACCAAGGGAGGCATGGAGTGGGTCCACTCCTATGCCTGCAGATAGAGTGGATTTACTCCTCATTCTTTTATTCCTTGATTACATGGGAAATGAAAATGAGCTATAATTTAGGGCAAAATAGTCCTCAGAATGCCCTCTGAGATACTGTTATTAGAGCTAGTTTTACAAACCACTGAAGAAAATCAGTTTCATTGGTTTTTAATCACCCCACTACTACCAAAAGGGGTAAAACTTGTGATTAAATCTCGTTTTGAAACTATTCTACTAATTCTAAGCATGCACAATATAGTTTTAGATTATCCTAAAACCTCAAAAAAAGTACTGATTTCTCTTATCAAAATAGTTTGTAGTTAATACTTAGAGCTTGAATTTAGATGTGCTGAAAGCATGAATTATGCTCTGGATTTCAATAAGGAATTATCTGAAATCTAAAAGAGATATTAAAAATGTACCTACTACTTAAGGTTATTAACCCCCTGAAACAAACTCAGTTAAACAGAATTTCAGGACAATTTTAGTCATATTAAGGGTGAACCTGGGGAAGACTCTACATGATTTTTCCATGGGCTATAATATCTATGTTCTATCACATAAATAAGTCTAGAAAAGATTTTTTAAAAGTGTTAACAATTCAGGTGGGAAAAATGAAAGAGGAAGTCAATTGCAAGGGGCTAGGAAATAACTCGTCTTAAAATTTAAAGAATTTTCTTTTTTTTTTCATGCAGTGACTCTTTTACAGAGAAGTAGAGTCAGGTAAATGTGGCTCTCACTGAAAGTGGGTCCTATGTTTGAGAATTAATATGTAGATAAGCCTTTTATATCCTTCTCTACTATCCAACTTACTTTTCAAGGTCTGGGTACATTAGCACTTGAATGAGCAATCATAAGCTATCTATCAGAAACTAGCACATTAGGAGACTGGGCTCAGGACATTTGTCTGGAAAGGTCTTGGGCATATCTCCCTCAGGGAAAAATGGAGAAGGCCAGAAACAGGTAGATTTTTCAGATTCAGCTCCATAAGCTACACAGGAGAGTATATATCATTATTTCTTAGCCATACTTTATATATTACAAAAACTACACCAAAATCATTTATTTTTCAAATATTTTTAAGGATTCTCAGGGATCCAAATTTCTGTTATAATGTCAAAGTAATAACAGTAATATAAAGCAGATTGTACAAAGGACAAAGGAAGAACAAGATATTATTTTACCAATGACCCCAAATGTTTTTAAAACCAACATTTTATTTATTTATTTATTTATTTATTTATTTTTGGTACCAGGGATTGAACTCAGGTCCTTGCTCTTGCAAGGTAGGCCACCAAACCACTGAGCTAAATCCCCAGCCCCTAAAAACCAACATTTTAAAACATTCTTTCCAAGAAATCTCTCATATAATAAATGTAGATGGTGGCAAATATTCATTTAAATAGAATTTAATTTGGGACATATACTACAAGGAATACTAAAATTTATATCAAGCTCAAACTCCAATTTGATATAATAGTTTAATGTAAAAAGCATTTTGAGAGACTAAATGCTAGCTTACACTTTTTTTCCCTCCAAAATGGAGGCATGTCTAGGAAAGAGTTAAATCATCATTTTCAAATAGGACTGAATGATCTTTACTTGGAAATCTATAAAAATAATTGGAGAAAGGGAAACTCAGATACAAATAATCAGAACTATATTAAAGAATGAACATACCATTAACTGCTAGATTTTATCTTTTCAAAACTTCTCACTAACTAGTTCCCCTTGGCTTACCAATCTGCTTATGTATTGTAAGTTGAAAATATTAAAAATAAAGTCATGTCCAGACACTAGTTTTACCTTTGAACAACTTTCCTGTCTGTCATCTCTCTTTCTACCACAAGATTTCCTGAAAGAATAATGTATGCCAGGGGCACGGGACCATGTGGTGGATTTTTAGGCTTTGTGGGTCAGATAGTCTCCTTTGCAAATACTCAACTCTGCTCTGCTCTGAAGTGGCTGTGTTCCAAAAGACTTTCTTTATTAGCACTTATAATTCATAGAATTTTCACATATCATGAATGACTCTTCTCTGATTTATTTCATCCATTTAAAAATATACATTTTTTTTTTTTTTTTTTTTGTG
>NW_022900936.1:64971798-64983837 GCF_012274545.1 Fukomys damarensis | reverse complement strand
TTTTTTTTTTTTTTTTTGGTACTGGGACTGAACTTGGGCCCTTGCGCTTGCAAGGTAGGTGGCAGAACCACTGAGCCAAATCCCTGGCCCTAAAATATACAAACAATTCTTGACTTGAAGGTTATACAAAATCAGACAGTGGCTGAGGGTAAATTTAGTTCATGGCTTGTTTGCCAACCCTGTTCTCTACTCTTGCCCCCTTGAAAAATCTGTTTTGACTCCACCATGCTGCTAAGACTTTCTCAAAGATCATTAATAATCCAAATAGTTGAGATCTAGTGTTTTTTCGTATATCCCAATTCTCCAACCTCTCTGCTAGATTTGATCACCTTCTTGTTTTGATACTCATTTGTCCTTTTTATTTCATGAGGTTATACCATTCTGATCCTTTTCTTTTCTTTCTGATAATTTCTCAGTCTCCTTGGCTGTATTCTTTTCTTTTTCCCATTGTATAAATGTGGAGATAGCTCTACATTTCTATCTTCAGCTCAATCTGTTTCTAATTTCTTTTTGTTCTACCTTTATTTAAAAGGTGTTCGGGATCTAAGGACTTTGCTCATGCTAGGCAAGTGCTCTACCACATCTCGTACATGAATATAATATCATGTATTAGTATCTCATTCGCTGTCATAACTTTTCCTAATGCATTTACATAGAAGACCCCCAAATCTCTCATTCACATTTTGTAAGAGCCCAGAGCTTAAACTGTTTGCTGAACTTTTGCTGGATGACTTATAAATTAAAAATGTAGGTATTTTCAATTCATTCTCAAACTTATCATCAGATTTTCCAAATTCTCCTGGCTTTCCTATATTGTAGTAGCATTACGGTTATCAAAATTGAAAGAAATGTAACCTTCAAGCCCTCTTCTAACCGTAAGATTTGGCCACCTTAGCTAGCCGTCACAAGTAATCAGCGTGGCATGCTTCCCCCCATCATCTCTCATCTTGTTCCCTCCTTGCCTTCTATATAGCTATTACAGTATTCAGTTCAAAAGCCAAACCCAAACTCTCTCTCCTTGCGTATTTCTTAGTGCATACCTAGAAAAGGCTAACTACTTACGTTAACACTCCATTTCTTTTATCTCCTGTCCTGCAATTCAAGATCCTTAACAATTGACCTCCATATCTCTCAAGATTACTTTCCTCCCAACATCCTTTTATGATACATGATTAACTATGATTTTGATCCCTGGGGATTTTGTCAATAGAAAATTCAAATTATATTTCCTCTGTTGGAATTTGTATTGTCTTTAAGTTATAATTACTTATGTACCAGTCTCACATCCCCAATTAGATAGTATGCTTAAGGGTTAGAACCATATTTTACTAATTTTTATATCCTTTATAGGCTTACTAAAATGGTTAACTATTTCAATGATTTTGGAATTAGGTAAGATATTAAAAAGAATAACAAGGCTTCTGCATTCTATGTATATATTAACTGTTTGCTGAATTAATGAAATGTAATATTTTTATGGATCACTAAGAGTAAAATAAAATTCTTCAGCTGATAAATTATTTTTAAAGTATGTATGATGATGTGTTGTATACCATTCAGTTCTGGCCTCACTTTCCTAGAAAACTAGCAACTAGTTCCTACCAACTTCTGGAAAGTTATTTTACTTTAATTTATTAACATTTGCAAAATGGAAGATGCAAACAATACTTTATTTTCCTATGTCCTCAAGAAGATATAAAGACCAAATGAAATTCTATGTCTAAAATTCTTACATGAACTATGAAACATAGTAAAAGTGAAAGATAATTTCATTTTATTATAATTTAGTCATCTTTTATGATTACCAGATAATGTATAAAGGAGGCAATTACCTCATTATCATGATGTGCCCATTAGCACAAAAGCATGCCAAGCAGGCACTGTTACACATGACCACCACATTGGCTTGCAGTATAAAAGATGTCTCAGTGATGTTATGAACATAAAGGCAGGTCTGAGAAGGCAATGAGAAGACTTTGGCTTGTTTTTCTGAACAGATTATTGTATAATGATGATCTCCTATTTCTTGGGATGAAGATGAAGGATTCATGATCAATTTCCTTCTCCAAGATTTTTCATTTTCATCTGTACTGTTTGGATCCCTCCAAACTTCGTATGGTGGTTGCATTAAACCACCAGTTCGGTCCATACAAGAAAAAGTTAGTACAGCTCCTTTCAATGACAGGAATGTACCTATAAAAACAATTTTATATTATTGGCACATAAAATTCTTCCTAAAACAAGTGTTATTAATCAATAAGCAATACATGTTTTACCTTATAACATATATATTATATATATATATGGCACCATACCATTGCACTAATATACACAAATCAGTGGCTTTGCTGTAATAACTTTTAATCAGAGCATCAGGTCTAAAAGCACTCTATATATCAACTTGTTAAATTCTCTCATTATATTAAAGGGACAATATCCCAAAAGATCATAACATGGTTCAGGTCATACAGCAAGTAAATAGCTGAATCTGGACTAGTACTCAGGTTTCCTGATTCCTCAGGATTCTTTAATTGTTCTATATATTCTTTAAAACACTTCAGGGACAATTTTAAGAAAATATATAACTTTCTTTAATTAAAAAAATTCAATTGAAAAAATAATCATATAAAATGATTTTATTTTCTTATTTCAGTTTCACTTCCTATGAATTGGTAATTTTTCTGTTTTGGCTTTCTGAGACCAGGGTCTCATTTGTAGTTCAGGCTAGCCTGGAACTCACAGCGATTCCCCTGCCTCAGCCTACCAACTGCTGGATTTCAGGTGTTTGCCAACTTGCTTGGCTTCATTTTTTTTAAAATCTGAAATTGAACACTTAATAAATTCCATGAAACTTTAATATTTAGAGTTCATGAACAATTATAATTGTATGGAAAACAAATTTCTTTAAAAATAACTATCTTTAGCTTCTAGGAAAGAGTATCCATCTTAATCAGAAAACCTGTTTGCTTACCTAGACTCAACAAGGTTGAATATCTATGCCAGATCACTAATTATGAGTGATTACCAGTTTTTAGAGGATAGTGCATTAGACAGGCAAAGAGGTATTCCAGACTCTCTTAAGCAGTGTCCTACTAGTCTTTATTTTCCTTTGTCCTTTGACATTATGAAGACAGTAAGGGTCCCTCCTCTCCTCCCCTCCCCTCCTCTCCTGCCCCCCCCCACCTCTTTCCCTTTTGTACTGGGAATCAAACTCCGGTCCTTAAGCTTTCAAGGCAAGTAGCAGAAGCACTGAGCTAAACCCCAGTTCCAAGAGTAAGGGTCTTAATCCAAGCAGGTATGTCTCAAGATTATAAATGTAACACAGACTTGAAGAGGGAAGGGTAGCAAATGAAAACACATTCTGTTTAGAAGGTAACTGACCTATAAAGTACTTATAATTTACCAAATTCCAAATAACTATTTGGAGGATGTAACATCTCAGTTACATTTTAAAACACACTTTAAGAAACCTGTATAACATTGGAAAATGGATACATTTTGAGGATATACTCCTAAGTGAAATAAATAAGTCACACACGTGTAAATACTGAATAGTTTCTCTGGTGTGAAAAACTATAATACTACATAAGATTTTAATGAGATAATTGACAATGTGAAATAGGAAGAAAAGGGCTAAAGGTGTAGAGAAAGTGGGAAGGGTAGGGGAAAAGGAATAAGGGAAAAGAAAAATATGAGAAAATGAAAAAATGGAAATAAAGTGTTTGTAAATGGGGAGGGGAGGAGGGAGAGAAAGGAGGGCAGGGACAAGGGGAAAAATGAGAACCAAGACCTGTCATGTAAAGGTACAAGATCCCAATGATGAATGCAACTGTACTGTATACCTAAAATGTACCAATAACTCAATTAAAAAAAAAAAGAAACCTTATAAGAGTAACTGAGAAGATAGGGTATATCAATTTAGGTGTTTCAGTTTAAAGATGAAGTTATAAAATAACTTCTCAAAATCCCATGAAAAAAGAATAATGCCAAAAGTTATGAAAAATGATATAATTAGGATTACTTCAGGACTGACTATGCTATTCCATAAAAACCACATTTTCATAACTGCCTGCTGTAGAAAGACTTGCATAACATCCTTTTGTTCAATGATGACCACATATTTGATGGTGGTTCCATGCAACTATAATGGAGCTGAAATATTCCTATTACTTAGCGATACTGGAAGCACCATAATGCATTATTCACATGTTTATGGTGATACTGATTAAAAAAATCCAAACCTATTGTGCTGCCTGTATGTAAAGTAGCATATACAATTATGTATAATACAAAATACTTGATAATAATATCCTGTGTTTATGACATTTTTATCATTATTTTGCAGTGTGCTGTGTGCTGTTCTACTTATTAAAGAAGTGTTACGATCAACACTATGCTCTGTTACACCAGTAGAAGTCTCATACATTTCATATTACCATGTCTGTTGGCTGTACCTGTGACGACATTGAGTGACTGACATAAGTCATCTAGAATTGTGCAAGTACACTCTTTGATGCTTATACAATGACAAAATCACCTGGTAATGCATTTTTCAAAATGTACCCATGTCATTAAGTAGTGCACAACTATATAAATATCTTCATATTCTTGATTTAGAGAAGGCCTAATTTAGGCTAAAGAGAACCTTTATGAGCATGGTAGCCCATCCCTGTGATCTCAGCACTTAGGAAATTGAGGCAGGAGGATTACAAGTTCAAAGCCAGACTGCTGGGCTACATAAGCAAATTTGAGGCCAACCTGGACTACCTAGTGAAAAACTCTTAAAAAACCAATCAACCAACTAAACAAACAAACTAAAAGATTAGAAACATATTTTGGGAGCCATTTTGCTTATTCTCAATGCTTATAGGTGTCAGCATGAAAATGAGTTTCTCAATGAGTTTCCCTTGCCAAAACAGCTGCTTTGTTTCCTATAGTAAACTAACACAATGGGAAGGATTCTTTGTATAATCCTGTGGACATAAAAGCTCAGGAAAACAGGACAAAGTATTGCTTTTCTATGACTGCTGTTACTAATACCCTTTCTCTCTGATCCCGGAATCGCATGTCTTCTATCAGCATCCATGCAACTGGTGATCTAACTTATCTTGCACAGAGTAAAATCTTAGACTTTCAATAGATCTTAATTTTCTAGAATGCCAAAGGGAAAACTCACAGGAGATGAAATCAGAGAAATAAAGTGGCACCATTATGCCCATTGTAGGGCATGTTAAATATTTTCTTAGACTTTTTTTATTTTTTTGAATGAGATGAGAGGTTTAAGAATAGAAGTGACATAATTTAACTTTCATTTAATAGGATCACTCTTTCTGTTGGGTACATCCTAAAGGATATCAAGGTTGGAAAAAAGGAGAGCAATAAAGAGGTTAGTATATGATCCAGGTGAGAAACAGAGGCTTGCTTGAACCAAGTGATAGCAATACGGATGGTGAGAAATGTCAGAAGCTGAGTATACTGTGAAGGCCAAGTCACTATTTGATAGGATGTAAAAGAAACACTGAGGTCAAGAATGACACCAATATTTTCACTGTGAGAACCTGAAGAATAGACCTATCATTAATAGATGTCAGAAAGACTTTGGGAAAGAAGCCAGGACTATCAGGAGCTACGTTTCTGACATATTAATTTTGAGATGTTTATTAGACATCCACATAGATGTCAAATAGCTAGATATCTGTCAAAAATTTGAGGCTAGGTTCAGACTAAAAGTATAAATATATGTTCCATCAGATTATAAATGGCACTGAAAGTAATGAGGCTTACTGATTTCATCAAGGGCTTCATTAAGTAGAAAAGAGAAAAAGCTTAAGAAGTTAGTCGGGGTAGTCGGATGAATAACTCCCAGTGAAATGAAGATGAAACCAAAAGGAACAGCTAAAATGACAGTAAGAAAATTAGGTAAACAGAACGTTGTAGAATACAAATGAGATCAATTGAAGGTGTAGGTATGTCAAATAAGATGTTGCTTGAAAAATGACCACTGGATTTATCAGTGAGGTCAGTGGTATGGCTTTAAGCTTATGTGGTATAAAAATTTTATTTAACCTTTAAATATATGAGAAATGCTTGGCACATTTGTTGAGCTAAGGAATAAATTTCAATTACTAATAATGCATTATAACCTCACTGATCTGGCTTTAACTCAACCAGAATAAAAAGAATTGTGTATGTTTCCTTAAAATTGGGAGTATAGTAAAAAGTATTTCTCTATTGTGAAATACATGTTTATAATAAAGTGATATTAACAAATTAAAACACAATAGATTTATCTACATTTGCCACACTAGTAAAGAACTGAATAGTCTGCCTTTCAATATATGAACTTAGCATTCTAGTTAACAAAGGACATACAACTCTCTAATCTGCCATACCATATATTTTTTAAAAATAAAATCCATTTATCCCATTTATTAATGAATTTATTTTTTCACTTATGAACTACCAAAAACACTTCTTATACATTAAAGAGTAAAATTAATAGTAAGAACCCATTATAATTATTCAAAGGGATAGCAGATAATGACAGTTAATCTTAATTGTCAACTTGACTTGATGAAGAGACTCCTGGAGAGGTGACTGGGACCGTGGGGGTGGGGGCTAAGGTCGTGCGTAGTTGAATACACTGATGTTCACAGGTGAATATGCTTTCAGGAGGTGGTGTCCAGCTGGAGGAGGTGGTGTACCTCTGGAGGTTATATCTCTTGTTAGTATTCTTCCCTTAGGGATATACCTAGCTGCCATAAAGTGAGCAGCTGTGTTCCCCTGTGCCCTTCCGCCATGATATTTCTCAGAGCCAGATAACCAGGGACTGAAACCTCAAATCATGAGCCTGATAATTTATTTACTAGTATGAGTTGTGTATGTCAGGCATTTTGTGCCAGCAGTTGGAAAGCCAACCAATACACAAGGGGAGTCATACTCATCCTTTCTTTGAAAGGAAGAAAAGAAAACTCAAGTAGGAAAAGAATACAACATATATCTTAGCAAGAACACTAATAACAAATTAAATTTTCCAGGCACTAGAACAAAAAAGAGATTGTGTGATACACCTTTGAAACAAGATGAGAAGATTGTAAAAGATTTTAGAAATCTGTATTAGGTCAGACAGTGTCTAGTTGTTTAATTGTTCTGAGCTCCTCAAGGATGATGTAAAAACACTCATAGGCTCCAATCTTGCACAAAACTTTGGAGAAATACTTCAATTCATTAAAATTAAATTTAACTTTTCCATTAAGGTTTTACTCAGTTAAGAAACTTATTTCTTAAGGCACTGTTTAGGTTAGCAGTTGCGCAAATTAATATCATAGAAATGATTCTACTCTTTTACCCTAAAGGACAGGTAAGTCTCAACATGACAAATATTAGAATTGTATATGATTTATGAAATTCTCAGTTCTTATTACACATAACACTCACATTTTTTTTCCACATAATACAGGAGGTGGATATGAGGCTTCAGGGGAAATAGGTGAGGGAAAATAAAAAGGGTCAATATGCAATATTTTATGTACCAATTCCCTATGATTAAAAACATTTATTACATATTGTAAACATATACTAACAAAAAAGTGAAGAAGGAAAACAACCCAAATTATCAATACCTTTTATCTAAATTTGAAAAAGAATGAGAGAGTGAATAAATAAAAACTCTTACCACTTGGCAGTACCATGACTGGTTCTGTAAACCTCTGTTCATCTGATATTGGTAGGTTTAGGGAAATGATCAACACCATTCCAAGACTAGTTCCAACAAACAGACAAGGGGAGATGGCAGAGTCATTTTTCCGTGCAAAGGATGCCATAAAGTATAATGCTGTAATTGCTTCTTTTGAATCTTTGTCAATACTGGAGATACTAGAGCTTCTAGAACGATTATAGGAATTCTCTCTGTTTTCTATTGAGAATGTAAAGATAAAAATTAAATATTAGTATATTTCCAAAATAAGCAAAGTAAGGTTAACATATGAAGACTAAAATTATGAACCGAAAATAGAATTTTATTCTTCAGTGATTGATCTGGAAGATATTTCATATAACTCACCAGCTTATTTAGAAAATGTAGAAGTTGAAGTCCAGAAGTATAAATGTTAAAGTTAGTCAGAGCTAACATCAGACCTTGAGTCTCCTAAGTTTCAGTTTATCATTTTTAAATTTTTCTATATTACCTCACATATTAGTTAAAAATTTTTAATCTGGAAAAATATATTCAATCTAAATAGTCAAAGTTTTAAGAATTTTTGATGTTGTACTGTTTTCCTATCTTTCAATGTAAAAATATTAATGATTTTTGACATTTCCCACTTAGTGACACTATTGTGGCTATGGAAATGAAAGGACTAGGTTAGGTCATAAATATTCTGTGATAAATATATTACATATCTAAGGGTAATTACAGCTATACGAATTAAGGTCTATACCAATGCCAAAATGCAAATATTATCTCTTTGAATGGGTATCAAGCTGCCTACCTTGAATCCAAATCTCATTCCAACTTTGCCAATGGCCAAGTAAAAAGCTGTAGACTATGCCATCCTATCAATGGTAGTAATCTTTCTGATCATTTGAGTTTTAGCTCACTCAAAGGAAATAATGGTTTCATATTCTCTTGATTATCTACACTTGTACACGGGCAAACTTGGACAAGCATAACATAACCTCACTAATCTCTGTCAAGTTTTAGTGAAATTGTACTGTTCTTTTAATTGCTCTAGAGTACAAATTCTTTATACTTTTCTTTTCAGTACCTTCACTGTCCTTCCCCTCTGGATAGGTGGCAAATGTGTCTCATAACTGTTTATAAAGAAAGAGACATAAGGGCCAGGGATTTAGCTCAGCGGTTCGGTGGCCTGCCTTGCAAGTGCAAGGACCAGAGTTCAATCCCTGGTACCAAAAAAAGAAAGAGACATAAGGGCCAGGGATTTAGCTCAGCGGTTCGGTGGCCTGCCTTGCAAGTGCAAGGACCAGAGTTCAATCCCTGGTACCAAAAAAAGAAAGAGACATAAGTTTCCCAGATGACTTTTCCAGGAATTAAAATATAGTAAGTACTCCTACTTTCTCCTTTTCATCCCTCAGCTAATTCTAGTCATGGTGGTAGCCTTACCAAGCTCTCAGTTAGTTACTCACTGCCTTTAAATGTGGCTTCCATAGCTTGTCTCCCACCATCTGCTACCACAGTACAGATGAACTTTACTCACAAAAATTGATATGTTTAACCTACCTTCTGCTGTAACTGGTAAAGAAATCTCCATGCAAGCAGCTGACTGTGCCTTTCGAAATGGTGGTCTTCCAGGAGCCCAGCGATTTACTTTTGAAACATCAGCACTAGAAAGACGTTTTCCAGATCCGCAACTTTGAGAAGTTGGACTTGTGCAGTGTCCATTTACATGGTCTATACCAAGAGGGGGAAGGCAGCATAAATATAAGGAAATTCAAAAGTGTAAATTAACATGTGAAGCAGAAGCACAATAATTTTTTTTCTAAATCACATGAATATGGCTAAATCCTTGCCATTCTAAGAGCTAGTCAGTTTGAGATTTATCCAAAAATTTCAAAGATATTCATTAAATGTGTTTTTCTTATTTGGCTAATGTAATGTGAAATTTACTCTATATCTCTGTGTATATATTATATAATTTAATGGCAATATGAAATGTTTACTATTGGACATTTTATCACATAACACTTTAAGTAAATTTTGGAAATACTTTTAGGGGTTGAAGTTTAAATACAGGACAGGAGCATCTTATTATACAATTAAGAATGGTAATTAAGGGTCGGGGTTTAATTTAGCTTAGTGGTTCTGCCACCTGCCTCGCAAGCACAAGGACCTGAGTTCAATCCCTGGTACCAAAAACAAAAAAAGTAATTAAAAATAGTGGCTCTGGAGCAAAACTGCTTGGATTCAAATTCCACTTCTGCCATTTACAGGCTGTACAAATTACTGAATTGCATTTGTAACATTACCTCATAGTTCTGTAATATACAGAATGCATTTTGAAATGTGCTTCTCTGGTCATTCAAAGGACACAGAATTATATGGAGGGAGAATGCTTAAAAGTCATGTTGAATATGTAGATCTGATACTTCATTCATACTTTATTACAGCCTTTATGTTTTGAAAAATTTGAAAGGCTAAAATTATACTTGTCCCAGGTTCCCTTGCAGGTAAGTCAAGGGTAAGAATTAGTTTTTATCATTTTATATATTGGTGTGTTTTCCTATTTTTTAAAAAAATGAGTTAATATTTATCAAATATTTAAATAGTGGGCACTTTATACATATTATTTCATTTAATCTTAAAAACATCCATACAGTGTAAGTGCTTTCATTATTATACTGGTATTGCAGATGAAGAAACTGAATCTCAGGAAAAAAAAGGGTTCAGAAAAATTTCTTCTATTACCTAAGTGGTAACTAGGTAGGCAAAATTCTAATCCAGATTTTCTCAGTTAGTGTCTGTATGATTAAACATTGGACCACAGGGTCAGCTACAGTATTAGGGGATAGGTAGCAATTTTGCAGACATAATTACTAGTAGGATTTAGAAGGGTGATGTTATGCACACTGACATCCAATCCTTTTGGAACCAATCATCTTCCATTTTGACACAGATCTCAGAGCCCAGAAAGAAAGGCAGAAATAGCTCATGATGAGTTATAATGGGAAAGCTGCAGTCAAGACTATCCCTCTTTCTCTGTTACACCAAGGGCAACAGCTGGTACTGACAACTTTAAGGGTAGAAATTATAATACACCCACACTGGGCTCATCAGTTAGAAAAAACCTCCCTTTCCAAAGATATATGTTCAAGGGCTTAGAGCTTGTTTAGAGGAATGTGGGATGGGAATGTGGGCTAAATCTCAGCTAGGTTCAAAAGTATGCAGCAAATCCCTGAGAATAGTGACATTTGCCACATAGCCAGAACTCTTTGGACTTCCTAAACCAAAACTACGGTATTCCTCCCCAGCTGTTACCATCTTTGCTTGCTATTTCAAGTGCATATGCTTTATTTCAGTTTATATCAGAGTGGAATCAATTAACAATTACTTAACTTGCTTTCTTTTAGTACATGTTTGCAATACATAATGAATACAAGCATTGTAAGGAGGTGTTACATATGCATGTTGCATCTTAATCCTTTGTACTTTCTATTCCTCTTTCCTTCATTTTTTCTCCTTCCTTCCCTAGCTCCCCTTCCCATGTTCAAAAGGTCTGCCTTCCTGTTTCCTATCCTGGTTTTATTTTTCTCCCTCTACCTGTTGTGATGGCTAGCTTTTTATATTTGACTCATGAGATCTTGTTGACACTATTACATATAGGCACCACAGAGTTTGGGCCATATTCTTTTGCTTTCCATAGGCCTTATATAGTTAAAAGATAATTTTTCAGGTGAATTTTTAAAAATATTAAAGTGAATTTTCTTTTTTAATATTTTTCTTTACTATGTAAAATATTTCTCTCTCTATACACACACACACACACACACACACACACACACACACACACATATGAATGAGTTAGTATAAAACTTAGAAATTTAATCATAGTTCAGACAGACATTCTGGAAATTTATGACAAATAATGATAAATACCAAAGAAAAATTATTTAATAAAGATATTCACTGTAGTTATTACAGAAACCAGTTATAATTTTACCTAAATTGTGGAATATATTACATAATAGAGTACTATACTCTTTAAAAACAGTTCTGAAGAACTAGTAGAAACCCAGAAAACATCTATGATATTTTCTTGCATTAAAAACTACTCCATTTAAAAAAAACTACAAAAGTTGATATAAAATAAAAACTTTATGTACCTAAAGATTCTGTTGGACCAGGACTTTGACTAGGGCAAGGTGGAGATGTCTAATCTCCATGATGTCCAGGGCACTCTTTAACATGGCTGAAATGGCTGAATCTTGGACTCCTCTGGAGGCTTCTTTACTTACCTGGGCTATAGTGACACAAAGACTGAGTCACTAGGAATTTTTTTTTTTTTTTTTTTTTTTTTTTTTTTT
>NW_022900936.1:64962141-64971709 GCF_012274545.1 Fukomys damarensis | reverse complement strand
TTTTTTTTTTTTTTTTTTTTTTTTTTGTACAGCAGATCAAATTTGAGAGGCAAGTGCAGTGCCACTGAGCTAAATCTCTGGCCCAAGATTCTTTTTTTGGGGGGGTACCAGGGAGCAAACTTGGATCTTTGAGCTTGTGAGGCAGGTGGCAGAACCACTGAGCAAAATTCCTGGCCCCAAAATTTCTGGATGATGGCAGCTTCAGGAAACTTCAGGGCCTTAGGCACAGTCTTAGGGTACTTGGCCTTTATGCATAGTAGCTCAGCTTCAGAGAGTCTGGCAAATGATTTTGAAAATGGAATGGAAGCCATTTGTCTGTGTCCTTGCTGATACTGCACTATAGGCTATCTGTATTTTTAAAAGCTGTGTTTCAGAGTCCAGTCACAAACTTTTGTGTCAAGAGGTGATGTGATAGAATCCTGACCTTACTTACAATAGTATGTTCTCAAGTTCAGCAGCTGATTGGCAGTGGTCTTCTCAAAGGTGTGTTTTTTTGTTGGTTTTACCATGTAAATCATAACCTATAGGCCAAGCTTAGAGTCTACTTCTCTAACTTTTGAATGATTTGATGAACACCTAGATTCTTATATTATTCATTTTTTCATAAGATAGATTGTTTTTTTTCCCTATAGCTGCTCCTTATTATATTGGTACTTTAGCCCAGCTGTTGAACTCTGTATAATACAGAGAAAATGTAACATTTAACCTTAAAACAATGAGCACAGTGAAAGGTAAATGACCATTTTTTATTTTATAGGAAGATTGCCAAATGTGAAAATTTATACACTTAAAAAATTTTGCTGATTTCCTAGTGCCATTAAGCCTTGATTTACTGTATTACTTGTATAAAGTATTAATTGTATAGTGATGATTCATTAAAAATGTCTTTTGTATCCAGTTGAAGTTTATTTTTCTTATGGTCATTTGGCACACAAAGCTTTACAGAAGAATGTAAACAAAGATTTGGCTTAATACTTCGTAAACTAGTCTTGTCAAACAACCCTTTTAATATACTATACAATTCTAAGAATATAAAACTACTATTATGCCTATACCACAGAGAATGATTCTATGACAAAATAAACACTGAACATAATATGAAAATAAGCACTGGATTTTAAAAACAAATAGTTAAAATGCAAAAAACACTTTACATACAACCATGATTATAGCTGATATATCAAACAATAGGCTAAAATAGTTGAAAAGTCATGTTACTTTATCTTTGCTTACATTTATAATCAACGATGTCTTTTCTTTATCATTGTTTATCTAATCCTAGCTAGCACACACCTGGTCTGTCAACTGACTGAATGTTGGTTTACCTGATTAATTTGTTTAAACAGAAAAAGAATTATCAAAGGATATTCACAACTCAGGGGCACCTTTGGAGTATATTTAGAAGCTTTGTAGCCCAAACCAATGCTAGGATTTTTACAGAAGGGCAATAATATAGTTTAGATCTGCTTCACTCCTCATGATTAGTTTGGGATCCCTCCATGCTGTGTGTCAGGCAGTCATTTCTTTTTACTGCTAAGGAATGTTCCCCTGTATGGATGTGCCATCATTTCTTGACTCACTCAAATGGATATATGGGATTTTACCAGTCATTAATTATTTTTTAAAGAAGTTTTAAAATAAAGTAAATATTTTTTTTCTGAGTAATTCAGATTTCCCTATTATTTTACTTGTCTCTGAAGGTCTTTCTACAACATTTCTTACAGTACTTTTTTTTGGTATCACACTCATTTGGTTTTTATTGAGTTAAATGAATCTTTATTTTATCTTCATGTTTGAAAGATATTTCTTTTTTTCTTTTTTTTGGATCAAACTTGAGACCTTGTACTTGTGAAACAGGTGGCAGTGGCACCACTAAGCTAAATCCCCAGCCAGAAAGGTATTTCTATTGGGAATAGAATTCTCAGATTATTTTTCTTTCAACAGTTAAAAAGTTTTCCACTGCCTTAGTTTGTATCATATTAAGTAGACTGATTTCTTCCTATATTTGTTCAACATGATAGCAAGAAATTTTTCCTAATGGCTGTTTTAAAACGGACTGTAATGTAGTTTGTATATTCTTATCCTCTTTCTTGCTCTTAAAGTTCATTAAGCTTCTTGGATCTATAGCTTTATATTGTTCATCAAATTAGGAAAAAGTATGGCATAGCACTGCTTATTCCAACACTGTTTCTGAACCATCCATTCTCTCCTCTCCTTCTGGGACTCCTACTGCCTATGATTAGGTAATGTGGAGTTGGCCAACAGCTAACAGAATCTGTTATCATTTTTTTTATTCTTTCGTTTCATTTTAGATAGTACATATTTGAGTCCAGTAATTTTTTTCTGCATATTCAATTCTGCTCTTAATCCTATCAATGCATTTTTCATCTCAGATGTCACATTTTGTTTAATCTCTAGAAATTTGATTTAGGGCTTTTTAATATTTTCCATATTTCTTCTTTAAATACTTGTATTTTCATCTAGCTTCTTGAGTATATAGAGTATATGTTTCAAAGCAATTTAATGTCCTTATCTATTAATTCTATCATATGTGCTATTTACTGATATTTCACTTTATCATGGGTTATATTTCTGCTTCAGTTGATACCAGACATTTTGAATTTTATGTTATAAGATACTTTTCTCCCTTCCGTTCCTCTCCTTTTTGTGATAGGGATTGAACTCAGTACCTTGTACTTGCAAGGTGGGCAGTGGCACCACTGACCTAAATCTCTTAAAAATACTTGTTTTCTTGCAAGATACAATAACATTTCTAGAACAGTTTTTTGGTTTTTCTTTTAAAACAATTGTGTATCCACATTTGACTGCCTGCCCTAAATCTATAAAATAGCAAGATAACATGTGGACAAGTGAAATGAGTGGCATCAGTGATACAAGGAAACAGAGGGAGAAATTTGGAACACAATTATTATGGCTTAGATGTAAAATGTCCCCCAAAGGCTCATGTATTTGGATGGTGATTGGATTATGGGGATCGTGACATGTTGTTATGAGGTGGGGTCTAGTTGGAAGAGGTGGACCACTTGGGGCATGACCTGAAAGAGTATACTGTCTCATTCCCTGACTCTTCCCTTTACCCTCTGCTTCCTGGACACCATAATATGGGCAGCTTTCCTCTGTCCAGACCCTTAAATAGCCTTAAAGCCAGGTAACCATAGTCTGAAACCTCTAAAACTCAAAAAACCCTCTCTTTTCTTAAATTGTGGGTGTCAGGTATTTTGTTTCAGTGATGAGAAAGTGACTAGGACAACTATGTTGTTATAAGGTACTTTTACTAATTGTACAAGCTGTATAGTGTTATCTAAAAGAGAATTTGGATTAGTTTTTAGTATATATCAAGCTCCAGGGAAACCACTAAAACAATAAAAATAATTAATTAAAAGAAAAGAGATGGCCAAACATGGTGGCACATGCCTGTAATCCCAGCATTCTGGGAAGTAAGACAGGAGGATCATAAGTTCAAGCCCAACATGGGAAATTTATTTAGTGAGATCTTGTCTCAAAAGCAAAAAAAGGCTGGGGATGTACCTCAGTATGAAGGCTCTCTGTTCAATCCCCAGTAAAACACACACACACACACACACACACGGAGAAAGAAGAAGAGAGAAAAAAGAATCATATAAAATATTCACTTCCTGTATTACCCTTCCATTAAGCCTGGGTCTCGAATACCCAGTATTAGTTCTACAGTAGAGAAACCCAGTGTTACACAAAGTCCCTGATCCCTGCTGCTAGCCTAATACTTGAAGTCTGAGCAATGAAAAGTCCATTAGGTCACAGAGCTGACAGCATCAATCATCCCTCCAACTTCCATGGCAGAATGGAAAGCAAAACTCCACTCAGTGGGATTCAGGGCACAAAAGCTAGTGCAGGGTTTTCTCTTGGAGACTAGTGTACCAGACCTCATGTTGTAAGATCCAGTATCTGGTACAAACTGAAGGTGTGTACCCTGGCTAGAGTCTCTAGACAGAGCCTTTAGACCAGCCCAGGAATCAGGCAAGGACCTGTGGACTAGTGGGTGATATGGAATTGTGGCCTGCATAATTTCTGGCCTTGAATTGGGCCTAGGGCATACCAGCCCTCCTCTTGGGACTGTGCAGGACTCTGGAGTTGTGAAACTCAGGTATATCCCAGCTTAGCATAAATCTTGATGATCAAGGGACTATCTCTACCACTCATTCCCTAATCTCTTGACAGTACAGCTATTGCTCACAGATGGTATTTTGCAACTGTTATGGCACCAGGCAGAGATATTTTCCCTGGTGGATTTGTATTTCAGCCTACATCAGTGCCAGTGGGGTATGGATATGACTTGATGGGTCTTTATGGCTGTGAGACTCAGGCATGACCCAGCTCAACATCAGAATAGGTTACTAAGGGTCTACCTTGACATACACTACTCCAGCTCAGGTAGCACAGCATGGTGTACAACCCAATTTATTGGGGGTACAGAGAAGTAAGCACAAGGCACTGCCCTAGGACCTTGCTGGACTGGTAAAACCTAATAGTGGCCAGATCCTAATGACTCCAATCTTAGGCCTCACTGTGATCACCTGCAGCTTCTGGAACAGCTCTAGTGTCAGAGGAAGCCATTATGGCCCCAGTCTGTCATATTTCTCTTCTAGATAGTAGCACCTGTGATTTGGTGTAGTGATCCTGAGCCAGAAGTCCACTTCAGCAATAGGCAGCAGTATGGGCCTTATTTATACACGAGTGTTTTGAGGGGTTAGGGGCTCATGGTCTAACTCATATTTGTGGCACTGGTGGCCAAAACTATGATATAGAAGCCTAGGGCTGGTTTACCCATGGTGACTCTGCCCACAACAAGACAGAATCTTGTAGCACATAACTACAGGCTAAAAACTGCAGACAAGATATCTGACTATATTGGCCAAGGAAAAGTACTCTTTCTAGGTATTCTCCTAGTTCTCTCTGAACAAAATACTGATAGTATATTTGGAATAAACTTGGGCTTGAATTGTCCTCTAAAACTGAAACAGTAACAGTACACCAACAGCAAACTTCCACAAATCTGGATGTGGGTACCATTCCACATTGAAATTGTGGAAATAACTATAGGGTCAGAGAAAATAGAAGTCTTCTTACAATTTCTGGAAAGACAGGGACAACAGAAAGGCAGATTAGGAAGATGGGAAAACCTAATCCTTCAATGCTCAGGCCAGCAAACATCAGGAGCTTTCAGAAAAACTACAACCTCAGACAGTAATAAATAGGGAGAAATGAGAGAAATGGAAACAGCTTCTTTAAGGAAACTCTATGAGCTTATAGAAAACATAAAGAAAAAAATTTAAGGCTTTAACATAGAAACCTAACAGAGATAAAAGCAATTTTTTTAAAAGCATTTTTTCCCAGTACCGGGCATGAAACCTTGTGCTTGGGAGGCAGGCATGGTGCCAGTGAGCTAAAGCTCCAGCCCTTTGTTTCGTTTTGAGACAGGGTCTCATCACGTAATTCAGGCTGGCCTTGAACTACTATACTACATGCAGTTTAAAAAGTGTTCTTGAGCTGAAAAATATATTCAGTGGAGTTAAAAATGCTACAGAAGGCATCAACAGCAAGACAAATTAAACAGAAGAAACAGTGAATTCAAAGACAGGCTATTGAAAATAAACAGTTGGAGAAGAATAAAATGAATGAAGAGAAATGAAGAAAGCTTATGGGAACTTTGAGACAACAGTATAAAAAGTTTGTGTTACTGGAGTTCAGTAAGGACTTGTGAATGTTAAAGAGGTAGAATGGTTATTCAAAGAAATAATAAAAGAAAATGTCCCAAACCTAGAGATGTGTATTAGTGACTTTCCACACTGCTGGGACAAATTACCCATATCTCAATGAAGGAGTGGTTTATTCCGGCTCATAGTTTGTAGAGGTTTCAGTCCATGTTGGCTGGTTCCAAGGGAGGATTGCTTGGCAGAGGGAAAGTACAGCAGAGAAAAAGGTGTTCATATCATGATGAGTGGGAAGTAAGTGAAGGGAGGTAACCAGGAGGTAGATAAATCCTTCTAAGCCATGCCCAAAGTGACCTAACCCTTCCTACCAGACATCAGTTTCTAACAGCAAGATAGCTTTCAGCCTCTATAATCCAATTATGTATCCAAAGCCCTACCTCTGAGCTCATTAGGTTTTTGGGGGGAGATCCAGATATAAACCATAAACAGGATACAAATATGAGATACAAAAAAGTCAAAGTCAACAGTCAAATTTAACCAATTCTACTCAAGATATAAGCAAGCTCTCAAAAGTGACAGATAAAGAAAAGACTCTGAAAGCTTCAAGAGAAAAGAAAGGAGGCTGTCTCATTTACCTTAATTGCATACTTCTTAATAAAAAAAAAACTTACAGGCCAGGAGAGAGTGGCATGAAAATTTTCAAAACACTGAAGAGAAACAAATTACAGTGAATATTGTACCTAGCAAAGCTACACTGTAGAAATGAAGGAAAGATAAAGACATTAAAAACAAAACAAAACAAAACAAAAGCTACATGGAGGCCTACATGGAGGCCTACATCTCCATTGTACCTATTTTACAAGAAATGATAAAGGAAGTTCTTCAAACTGAAAGAAATTTAAGTAAAAAGAAAACATGGGGAGATATAAAACTTATTAGTAAGAATAACTAACAAATTTGGAATTCTCTAATACTGTAAGCATATTACACAAACCATTCATATCCTTAGTATGAAAGCTAAAGCGTTAAAAATGACTAAAATTAATATGTTAAAAGAGAACAATATAGAAAGATTTTAAAATGTCATCAAAATTTCAAAACATAATGCAGCAGAATTTTTGTATATTGTTTAAATGCAACAAACTAAAGTATTACAATTTGGGGATGTTAAATTTAATCATCATACTGAGAAAGAAAACAAATATAGAACATACACAAAAGAAAGGCCAATAAAGACATCAATTAAAAAAACAAAAAAAGAAGACTGTAATAAAGAAAATCAAGGAGAAAAAAGCTACAATGCAAACAGCAAGATAACAGAAATCCTCCTCATTAATAATTACATTAAATATAAATGGAATGAATCCTTCAGTGAAAAGATCAAGATTGGCTGAATAGATAAAAACATATCAACCAACTCTATGTTGTCTATCAGAGACTTACTTTAGATATTAAGGCACAGACAGACTAAATGTAGAAGGATGGAAAAAGACATGCCAAGCAAATAGCATCCAAAGATCTGAGGTTGTATTAATATCAGACAAAGAAATGTTAAAAATGAGACAACTAAGAACATCATATATTACTGAAGGGCTGAATAGACCTAGAACAATAGAAGGGAAATCTTGACATACTTATGTATCTAATAAAGACCATCAAAATGCATGAAACAAAACCTGACAACATTAAAGAACAAAAGAGTTATAAAATAGAGACTTCAATACCCTGCTCTCAATAATGGATACAACTACACTGAAGAATAAGAAGGGAAACCAAAAATTTAACAAATATTGCATATATACTTTAGAATAATTTATATACCCATTTTGGTGGGAATATTGTTTATGTCTGTTATATCTAGGTGGTAGAAAAGAAGATATTTTCAGATGTACAAGAGGAGATCATTATCACTAGACTTTACTACAAGAAATACGACAAAGGAGTTTGAAGGAGATATAAAAAGACATCAATGATACTATATACATTCTTCTCAAATTCAAATGTGACAATTTTCTAGGAGAAGAGTCCTATAGTAAGCCATATATTCTCTATATACTTAAAGATAGATATCATAAAAAGTATCTTCGACCACAATGGGCTGAATAGTTAGAAATCAATGACAGATGTACAGGTGAAAAATTTACAGATTTTTAAAAAGTATTCCTTGTTCATGGATTGGCAGAATAAATATAGTGAAAAGGGCCATACCTCTAAAACTCTTCTACAGATTTAATATGATCCCAATAAAAATATCAATAACATTCCTCACAGAACTATAGAAAGCAATCCTAAAATTCATATAGAAGTAGAAGAGACCTAGAATAACAAAAGCATTTCTGAGCAGTAAGGGCAAGGCAGAACGAATCATAATTCCTGATTTGAAGCTATACTACAAAGCTACAGTGATAAAACTACATGGTGTTGCCAAAACAAACACCAACCAACCAAACAAACAAACAAAAAGATCCAAGGACCAATGGAACAGAATAGAAGATACAGAAACAATTTCAAATACACTTAGCCACCTTATCTTTGAAAAAGGGGCCAAACACCTTCACTGAAAGGAAGACAGCTTCTTTAATGGTGCTGGGAAAACTGGCTTTCCATATGCCAAAGATTGAATCTAGACCCATATCTCTCACCATGAACTAAACTAAAATCAAAATAAATCAAAGACCTAAATATAAAAATATAAAACAATCTGCTAGAAGATAGAATAAGTAAAACTCTTGAAGACACAGACTACAAATATACAAATACCAAATAAATATATGCAAAATGTTCAACATGACTGCAAATTTGACAAATGTAAATTAAAACAATTCTGAGATTCCCTTTCACTTGAGAAAGAATGGCTACCATCAAGAAATCAATCAATAACAAATGCTGACAAGGCTGTGGGGAAAAGGAACCCTTCTCCATTGCTGGTCAGAGTGTAAATTGGTACAACCAATATGAAAATAAGAATGGAGATTCCTCAAAAATTAAAACTAGAGGTTCCATTTGACTTAGCTATTCTCCTTTTTGGTATCTTCTCAAAAGAATTAAAAGTATCTTATCCAGTGATAAGATATATCCATACCCATGTATCTTATCCAGTGATATATCCATACCCATGTTTATAGCAGCACAATTTATAATAGCTAAATCTTGGAAACAGCCTATATGCCTATCAACTTATGCAGGAATAAAGAAAATGTGGTATTTATATATAATAGAGTATTACTCTGTGGTAAAGAAGGATAAACTTAATCCATTGGATCATGAACACCTACTTTGAGAACGTGTACTCTAATAAAATGGAAAACACAGAAGAAATGGACAGATTTCTAGATACTTATGAACTACCAAAGTTGAATGAAGCAGATAAAAACATTTTAAACACCCCAATCACAATCAGTGAAATTGAAAATGTAATTAAAAACTTACCAACAAAGAAAAGCCCAGGCCCTGATGGATTCACTGCGGAATTTTACAAGACATTTAGAGAAGAACTACTACCATTACTCTTCAAACTTTTCAATGAAATTGAAAGGGAAGCTATACTTCCAAATTCATTCCTGGAAGCAAGTATCACTTTGATTCCCAAACCAGAGAAAGATACAACCAAAAAGGAGAACTACAGACCAATCTCCTTAATGAATATAGATGCAAAAATCCTTAATAAGATACTAGCAAACAGAATACAGAGGATTATTAAGAAGATCATCCATCATGACCAAGTCGGATTTATTCCAGAGATGCAAGGGTGGTTCAACATACGAAAGTCAGTGAATGTAATACATTATATTAACAAAGTCAAGGACAAAAAACATATGATCCTCTCAATAGATGCAGAAAAAGCATTTGATAAAATT
>NW_022900936.1:64885947-64959733 GCF_012274545.1 Fukomys damarensis | reverse complement strand
GGGTGGAGGGGGTGAAGGGAGGGCAGAAGTAAGGGGAAAAAATGAGAATCAAGACTTGCCATGTAGAGGTACATTATCCCAACAATGAATGTAACTGTACGGTATCCCCAAAATGTACCAATAAACTCAATAAAATTAAAAAAAAAAAGAAGGATAAACTTGAGGAATTTTTATGTAAATGGATGCATCTTGAGATCATAATTGTATTTATTTATTTATTTTTGGATCTTTTGTGAGACAGGCGGCAACATCACTGAGCTAATTTTAAATAAAATAAATCAAGCAGAGAAGTTTAAATATTGCATTTCTCTTGTGTGAGAAAGCTAACGAGTAAATAAAGAGCAAAATGGAGGATAGATATTGGAAAGTAGGAAGAACTTGTTCTGATGGGAAGGGGAACAGAGTAGACGGAGGAGGAAAGGAAAGAAGAAGAATGGAAGGAAAAATGGAAACAAAGCTTTTGGAAATAGGGAGGGGAAGAAGGGTTGGAGGGAAGGGAGAACAAAAAGAGAATTAAGATATATTTTGTACAGGTACAAATTCCTCCTGATGAATGTGATTTTTATGTCAAACATGTACTAATTAAAAAAACCAAAATTAAAATAGAATTTAAGAAACACAGATTTTTGGAAATTAAGCAACATATTCTTTTTTACTTTTCTTGTTGCTGAGAAAAAATTTCTGACACCAAAAGTTAGAGGGGGAAAGTTTTATTCAGCTCACAGTTTGTAGAGGTTTCAGTCAATAGTTGGCTGACTCCCTGGCAGAGCAGCATGGCAGAGGGGCATCACAGAGAAGCAATAGCTCAGGGCAAGCAAAAGGGAGCAAAACTAACAAGGGACCTTAACACTGTCTTTCTATCCCTTTTTATCTTATCCAGGCTACTTAGGGTGGGTAGCACTAACACCCTTAATCTTAGTACCCTTGAGCCTAGCATTGTACCATGAATCAATCCCAGTCTTACACACTCTACATCCAGCCATCTCTGAAAAAGCCCCACCTATGGTTGCATGAGGCTTTGGGGGGACAGCTGGACACAAGCAATAATATATTATCAAACAATGGATTATCCTAGAAATCAGAAATAAAATCACACAGAGGTGAATAAAAACAAAAACATAACATATAAAAACTTATAGAACACAATAACAGCAGTAAGGGGGGGATTTGTAGCTATAAATGCTTATTTAAAAAGAAGACCCTCTTCCTGTATAGCTGCTCTGAAGGCCACTGGGCAGGGAGGCAGAGGATGGAATTAGGCTTACTGGTCATCTCCCTGTCTCCCTAGCAGCCTGATGGCAGGAACGATGTGGAGCTGGAGCCCACTGGCTGCGTGGAAGGAGCAGATGCCATGTTGGCTTCAGGCCAACATAGTGGACATGTGTTTAGGGTCTTGGTGCCTCGGATGAGTAATGAGAAAGCCTTTGAAAATGGCTAAAGGAGAAGGGGAAGTGGGAAGGGTAGGAGAAAGAAGGGAAAAGAAAAAATATGAAAAAAGGAAAAAATGGAAACAAAGTCTTTGTAAATAGGGAAGGGTGAAGGAGGTGAAGGGAGGACAGGGGAAAGGGGAAAAAATAAGAACCAAGATACATCATGTAAAGGTACAAGATTTCAATGATGAATGTAATTATATTGTTTGCCTTATATGTACCAATAAACTTAATGGGGGGGGGATATAGAACTTATAGGAAAAAAGCAGAAAGTCCCAAAGAGAGTCATCCACTTTGTTAGCACCAAAACAATGGACGAATACAAAACAGATTAAGATGAAGTTAAGCGCTTATAAAATAAAGATTTTTGCCTACTATTGATCCAACAAAACTTACCTGGTGCCCTATATGCTCCTGGCTGCCATGTCAATCCTTTCACTGTGTGGCTTTCTTGGAAAGAAAAATGCATCTGTTTTCGGCAACAGCACCCATAATACCACAATACCATTGATGAATGAGTATTATCAGATGATGAAGAAAAAGGAGCGGGGAGGGCAGGGAGAGGGGAAGACAGAATGTCTGAAGTAGAAAGACAATTCCAGCAAAGTAAGACACAAGCTAATTCCACTATTTAGACAGATCAATCAGAAATAGTGGTATCCACTTTTGTGAATCTTAATTTTGTGAATCTTAATTTGAAACAGAAGAAGACTATGGAGTAATTACAGAAGGCAAACAAAATTCAGGCTCTGTTCCACCACAGAATGAAATGACTATCAAAATTTGAAAGCTAATTTTTATTGTGTACCAGGAGCCTTCACATTCCTTATTTGGTGGAACTTAAAACAGTTATTTATATTTTAAATTATTAACTTATCCAGAAAAGAAAAAAATGTTTTTTTCATTCTTAAGCTATGCTTAGTAAAAGTCAGATCTGAAGTTGAAGTAGTGCTTTAGCTTTTCTTTTTTGGGTGGTAGCGCTGGGGATCAAACCCAGGCCATGTTAGCAGGCTTTCACTCCTGACCTACACCCTCAGCCCAATGTTTTTAAAACGATCCTTAAAAGAGAGTTAAATTAGCAAGATTGTCTGTTATTTGTGCATTTGTAAAAGGAAAAAAGTAAATAAAGCTAACTGGAGCTAGTAGTCCTATAATTTCAGATTAAGATGAAGACTTCCCCCTTACATTTTCTCATATTATTCCTTACAATTTAAGCTTTACATTGAATATATCTGTTAATTTCCAGTAAAGGTGGTTCATTCAGCATGTAATAAAATGAGCATCAAAGAAGCACTTCTTGAGTTCACTGAGACTATTTTATGGAGAAGTATTTACTAATATTAATGTGGGTTTCCATTTTTTAATGCAAGTCACTTAATCTTGTATTCTTTTTCAATATTTATTAAAATTAAATAAACTTTGATCATAAAGTTAACACTAGTTATGGAATAAATTAATGCAATGCCCAATTATTCACATGGAGTCCTGCTTCTATCATTCATTCAGCCCTTAATGCATGCCAGAGTTAGGAGTTGAGGAGCTAGGAAACAGATATACATTTAACTATCAAGAGCTGTTAAATATTGTACAAGGAATAATAGTAACATAATACAATTAATTACTTGTCATTCACCAATTTGAAGTAGCAATAGTAAGAAGGGCAGTTTGCTTATACCAGACTGGCCATTTCTCTACCTACTTGGTTATTTGTAAAGTTTACAAATTTATGTACCATGAAACTGATTTGAAAATATTCCTAAATAGGTACATATAACCTTGAGATATTTACAAATGTGGATAAAAAGAATATGTTGGAATACTCTAGAAATGCTGATCTTAAAAGTCTTTGGGTAGAACTAGGGATGTAGCTCAGTGGTAGTGTACTTGTCTAGCAAGTGCATGGCTCTGGGTTTAACCTAGTACTAAAAAAAAACCCAAACCAAAACACCACCATAAGAGCTTTTAGAAATTGTTACTTTAACAGCCTACTAAACCACACTTAAGCTTTCAATCATAAATAAACAAAATTTAATGTATATACAATGGGCCTATTATGGTAGTCTACTGTCAATAAATATAAATTAAATTTTTAACTGAAGCTAAAGTTTTCAAGTGACAGTTGAAAGATAAAATTGAAAGCTGAAGTTCTTCAAACTAATTTCTTTCACTAAAATTTGAAGAATTTAGGAAAGATAAACTTTTCTTAGGAGTTTTTACCTATGTGGATTCTTGTTATGGTGGTTCACAGTATGTGGTCACTTTTTAAAATGAGTATACACTCTATAATCTTGACATAATGTAGTTAATGTCACCATAAATTATACCTTACTAACAGCTCTAAAGCAAGCTAGCCCAACTTCTTCTCATTTGTTTTTAACTTTGAGATAGAACCTTCAGCTCAGCTATTTAGTTATTAACCAGAAATTCTATTACCTACGAATTTACCTAGAAATCTTTCTGACTGAAGAGATAGTGAATTATGAAGGTTTTATGTTTTTTGAATTTTATTTTCACCACTTGTCCAACAGTGGCCAGTTTGTAATATTTATATATTCATCATGGCTTAAATTTTTATAGTTTTTTGTTTATGCAAGCTATAAAATTTCTCATAAATGCAAAAGAAGAAGAAAGATATAAACTCAACAACTTTCTCATTCAACTGAAACTGCATAAAGAAGATAAAACTAAACTCAAAACTAGCAGAGGGAGGAAAGAAAAAAACACTAAAACACGGATGAATAAAACATATAATAGAAAAAAACTCAATAAAAACAAAAGTTTTTTTGAAAAATCAAAAAAACAAATAGAGCAAGAGAAAATAAAATTACTAAAATTGAAAATGAAAATAAGTACATTATCAATGCTACAGATGAAAAAAGAATTATAATGCAGTACAAAGAACATTTGTATGCCAACAAATTCAATAACCCAGATAAAATGGCAAAATTTCTAAAAAACACAAAACCTAACAGGTCTAACTTATGAAGAAATTGACAATGTGATATACAACTAAGAAGGAGACCAAATCAGTAATCAATAAATCTCTTAATAAAGTCCTGTATCTAACTGTTTTATTCATAGATTCTACTAACTATTGAAAGAACTAATACCAATATTTCTCACCCTTTTCTACAGATTAACAAAGACTGAACATTTTATAATTCATTCTATAAGGCCAGCATTACATGGATACCAAAGCCATAAAAACATACTACAAGAAAACTGTAGAGCAATATTCTTCAAGAACACTGATGCAAAAACACCTAACAAAAGAGTATTCAGTAGAAGTCAGCAATATATTGAGGGATTATATAGTATGACCAAATGCGGTTTATTCTTGGAATATAAAGATGGTTTCACATAAGAAAATTGATTATTATATCACATTAACAGTATGAAGAGAAAAAAACCCACATGATCATCTCAACAGATACATCTGACAAAACTCATACTCTTCCATAATAAAAGCATTCAATGGGAAAAAATGAGAAACTGTAAAAATGGAAATAAAGTATTTGAAAATAGGGAAGGGAGGAGGGGGTGAAGGGAGGGCAGGGATAAGGGGAAAAAAAACAAGAACCAAGACCTGTCGTGTAAAGGTACAAGATCCCAATGATGAATGTAACTATACTGTATACCTAAAATGTACCCATAAACTCAATGTGAAAAAAAAGCATTCAATGAGTTAGGAATAGAAAGAAATTTTCTTAGTACTAGTAAAAGCATATGTGAAACTCATAGATTCCACAAAAAGCTGTTAATTTTAGCAAAGTAGCAGGATACAAATACACAAAAATCAGTTGCATTTCTTTACACAAAGACTCAGCTAAGTAAATTAGAAATACAACGTCATTTGTACTTAGAATAAGAAACTTAGAAATTAATTTAACCAAAGAAGTATAACACTTGTACAATAAAATCTACAAAATATACAAAAGAGTGCAGCTGCATTCTTACCTAAAACCATACATAGGAATAAAAGTGGAGTAAAAACTTACAACTATAAAGCTATTAAAAACAGCAAAAGTAAAAATTCTTGGAACTGGATGGTATGGCTTATATTTAGAGCACAAACTCCAGCTGCACAAACAGCTGGGGCTTTGGTTGTATCTGGATCATTGGTATAGGATACCAGATAGCACAGTGAGTGGATCAGCCCACTGACTGGATTAGCATAGTTCTGGGTGGGGATGACTGAATTTATTTAAGACAGAGACCTATATGGGGTATAAGTGGCACCAACCAATAGGCTTGTAGCCTGAATAGAATCTGAAAAGAGATCAATGCTGTTGCTTTCTGCCTACCCTGCCATGAACTGTTTCTCCTCTGTCATGCGCCTCTGCTGTGCTGCCCTGCCTTGGAGCCAGCCAACAATGGACTGAAGCTTCTACAAACTATGAATTAAAATAAAACTTTCCTCCTTTATCTTGTGGGTATCTGGTATTTCATTCCAGCAATGAGAAAGTAACTAAGAGAATGGATTTGAGGCACAGGCTAAATAATTTTTAGGAAGATAAACTAGACTCCATGATAGAGAACACTTTAATAGGAAAAAATCTCCAAAATGTCACAAGGTAAAATAACTTCTACCATTTGCTTTATTTAGTTCAAAATCAACAGGCACCTGAGGCATCTAGTATCCCTCAAAAGTTCTGTAATGAAAAGAACCATTGTTAAATTTGTTGACCAGACACACCCCCATCCCCTGGGCTAGAATAGATAACTAAATGAATTTTAAAGGAAACCTCCCCTAACAAAAAGTGCTACAACCAGGTTGAAATTCAACTGTCTTGCCACCAGGTTTTGAATATCAGCAATGTGAACTGTTAAAATGAAATGTAACTACCTGAATGAGATCAAGGCTGTAAAACCCTATAAAAGAAGGAGTTGTAGCCCAGTACTTGGTCGATCAGGGCACTGCCAGTAGGTGTAATTGACCCCATTTGTGGGACTGCATAATTTTGTAATCTTAAATTCCTAGCCCCAACTGCGATTAACGGTGAGTTGAGTTAAGGGATGAATGTTTAGTAATTTTGGGTGAATAGATAAGATTGTTTCACTCCTTGTCTGCCCAGAACAGATGTTTTGAAAACCTCTGAATATTCTGGAAGCATCCCTTCACCATAAAGGTTTGATTGCTGAGTTCTGACTGCGATCACCAGCATAGATTAGCAGACCATTAACCTTTGCCCCCTGCCTACTGCTTTGAGTATAGACCCCCACCCTGCCTATCCTCAGGAGCTGACGCCTCTCTGAGCTACTTGGCTGCATGAGTGCCGCCTGGCCAAACAAATAAAGGTCTGTTTCCTTTCCAACTTGTCCGGTGTGCTCCTTCCTGGATGAATCTCCTGACTATGGAGATCTTCAGAGCAGTAATTTTGAGCTCTTCGGAGAGGTAGTAAGGCCCTAGGTCTTACACATTGATGGAGTAAACTTTTGTTATTTTACTTCCATTCTACTGCCTCTCTATGTGTCACTTGCTAATTCCTTCCATAACACATGGATATTTTAAAAATTGTGCATCAGAATGTACTCTAAATTTGCATCCCATAAAATGGGAGAAAATATTTGCTATTCCAGAACATACAGAAAACTCAAAAACTCTAACAAAAAACTCCAATTTAAAAATGGGCAAAGAATTTAATAGATATTTTCCTAAGAAGATATACAAACGGCTAAGAAGAAAATGAAAAAATGTTTAACATCAGTAGTCAGGAAAAGGCAAACCAAAACTATAATGAGAAACCATATTAGACCTGATAGGATGAAAATAAATTGAAGTCGTGTATTTGGGGGCGGTCACTGGGGATCTAACTCAGGATCTTGTGCTTGTGAGGCAGGTACAGCAGCACTGAGCTAAATGATGAGAATGTAAAATAGTTTAGCCACTGTGGAGATCAGTAGGGTAGTCTCTAAAAAATTAAAAATATAATTATCATATGATTTAACAATTTCACTTTTGGCTATTGCTATGATTTATGCTGGCTTTTTTAAGAAGAGAAGAATCAGAGGTTGCATACACATACACTCCCTTTCTCTTTCACCATGTGATGACCCAGGTTACCTCAGGACTCTGCCAGCAGAAAGGGCCTCACTATGCATGGCCTTTAGACCTTTAATCAGAACTGCAAGCTCAAATAAGCCTCTTCTCTTTAAAACTTACTCAATTTGTAATACGCTGTTAGTCATCAAAAATGGACTGAGATTTATACTAAGCCCTAAGAGCAGGGTCTTGAAGACATGTTTGTGTAACCATAGTAATAATAACATCATTTACAACAGCAAGAACACAGAATCACCCAAAGTTTCCATTGACAGACAGATAAGCAGAATGTAGCATATACAAAATGAGGTACTATTCAATCTTAAAAGAAAATAAACTTTGCATGTTACATTACTAATTTATGAGGACATTATGGGAACTGAAATAAGCCATCCAGAAAAAGTTAAGTACCATATGATTACACTTATAAAAGATACCTGGAACAATGAAAACCATGGAGATAGAAAGTAGACTGGTGTTTGACAGGGATTTGGGAAAGGGATGTATGGGAGTTATTGTCTATAGATATAGAACTTCAGTTTTACAAGATGAAATGAGTTTGAAGATGTACAGTGGTGATTGTTGAACTATATTATCAAATGTATTTAATATCAAGGAAGGATATACTTAATATGGTTAAGATCATAAACAATGTTATATCTTTTATCATCTTAAAAATTAAAAACAAAGCCAAAATAAATTCTAGAGATGAAGAGTACCATTGATACAGGGTACCATGTAATCCAAATAAGCAAAATAATCCAAACAAGGGAAATACTATAACTCAACCTGTTAGACATCTAAAACACCAAGTTCGTGTTCTCTAAAATTGAAGAATGAAGTCTAGGAACAATGGAGGTTAGGAGTGTTAGGGACCTGATGCTGCCATCATAGGCTGCATTTTCCTGGTGCTTCTTGGCTCTTAAAATGACCTCATGCTCTTATTTTTAGTATCCCTCCCCCAAAGGCTACAGCATCTGGAGGAGTTAAACCTGAGTTTCTGCAGAACTGAACCCATAAAGGACAACCTGGCCTGTGATAGGTTAAAAGTAGCCCACTCCTCATATATCAGCAATAGCCCAGGACAAAATCAATAAAATGACCTTCCTCTCTTTATTCTTCTCCCTTCCCTCTCTCCTATCTCCCTCACCTGCATTCCTGAATAAAATCTCCTGTCAGACCTCTCTCAGTGTGAGGCCTAGTTGTTGAGCATGGCCGTGCCTCTACAAAAAGTACAAAGAATTTTATTGAGAAAAAGATAAATTCTAAGAGAGACAGAAGGGGACCAGAGAGTGGGTTGTCTACTCCTCTTACTACTCAAAGGTGATTAATGGGGCAAAGCCATGAAGTAAGGTGGGTACAAAGTGGGACAAAACCACAAGATACAATGGAAAATCACAAGGTGGGCATGGAGTGGCACAAAATTATGACCAACCAATAAGATTACAAGAATAGTTGCCCAGATAATATTGATTAAATGGATATCAAATAGGGAAGCTAGTTACATTGCAAGCATACATGGATTTTTACAGAAGGAATGGGCTAGTGAGAGATGTTTTGGTCTCCAGTTAAGATGACTGATGTCTATTTAGAGTATCAATTACTGCTATTCATCCCTAGGGAAATATGTGGGTACAGTAGTTTCTCTCTCTCTCTCCTCTCTGTTCTCTCCCTCTCCTTCTCCCCCTCCTTTTCCCCCACGCCTCTCTCTGATAGGGTCTTGCTATGTGGTCCAGGCTGGCCTTGAACTTGAACTCGTGGCAATCCTCTTGCCTCAGCTTCCCTTTTGAGCGGTGGGATTACAGGCATGCACCACCATGCCTGGCTAATTTCTCTTTTTAATGTTAACTTTTAATAAATGTGTCCCAATTGTTTTCTATGCTGAAGGCCCAGCCCTGCTCAACTGCCTTATGACATTTTCTAACTAATTTAGCTGTCTGCAATACAATGACTGACCTGAATAATTTAACATCAATAGCATACTCTACCAAGTTAAAAGAAAGAAATAGCACATCTGATGACTAAGAATTTAAAATTACTCTATCAGAAGAATAAAAAGAAAACAGAATGAAAGAGAGCATAGAAATTTTACAGGACATCTGGATGGAACACCACCAAGACTATCAATATATACATTTAGGGATTTCCAAAAATATCAAAGAAGAGGCAGCAAGGTTATTTAATTAAACGTATTATATTTTACAGAAAATATCAAACTGGAGAGGAAATTAACATCTAGACCTATTAATCTCAAAGAACTTCATGTGTCTCAAAGACACAAACTATTAACAGTCATGTCAGAGAGAGGATTTCTAAGAAAACTTGGAGATCAGCAAAGAGCAAGATATACTAAAAGCTATGAAATAAATGACAACAATCTCTGCCAACCAAGAATGTTTTAACTAGCAAAGTTACTTCAGAAATGAATGACTTTCCTAGAGTTCATAGGTGCTAGACCTGCCTTATAAGAATGGTAAAGAGGGCCAGGGATTTCTCTTAGTGGCTTCGCCGCTTGCCCTGCAAGCACAAGAGCCCCAGTTCGGTTCCAGTACCAAAAAAAAAGGATGGTAAAGAGACTCTCCAATTTGAAACAAAAGGATATTAATCAGTTTCTGAAAAATATGAATGTATAAAACTCACCAGTAAAGTAAGTAGTCAAATTCAGAATATTGGAGTGCTTTAATAGTGGTATGTAAGTCATTTTTCATTTTAGTATAAAAGTTAAAAGAAATCTATCAAAATAATTATAGCTATAATAATTTAACACAATATGAAAAGATGCAAATTTTAACATTAATAACCCAAAATGTTAGAGGGAGAAGCAAAATCATAGATTTTTGTGTGTAAACAAAGTTTTTGTAATTTAGAGCTAAAATGTCTCCCGAGACTCTTGTATTCAGAGGTGAGTACTTTGGAAGGTGACTGGATCACAGGGGCACTGTACTCATCATGAGTCACTTCATCCCATGGTGAGTTCATAGCTCAAGATACTGTTAGCAGGTGGTAACCAGTAGGAAGAGGCAAGTCACCAGCATGCCTTTGGAGGTTATATCTCCCACTCCAGCTCCTCTCTTTTCTCCCTGCTTCCTGAAGTACTGTGAGTTGGTCTTTCCCACCAGGCACTTTCACCATGCCATTTCTGTGTTGGATCCAGTTGACCATGGACTGACCTTACTGAAACTGGGCTAAAATAAGCCTCTTCTCCTTTAACTTGTGTGTAAGATATTATGTCCCAGTGTCTGGAATTCTGATTAATACAAAAATCACATTTTATCAGCTTAAAATAGATATAACTACAATATATTTTATTGTAAACTCATGGTAATCATAAAAAACAGTCTATAACAGAAACACCAACCATGAAGAAATAGGTATGGAAGCATATCATCACATTAATGATCAAATCACAAAGGAATCAGGAGTGGAAGACAGGAACAAGGGAAACTACAAAACAGAAAACTATGAGCAAAATGGCAACAATAAATTATTACTCATTAATAATTACCTTAAATGTGAATGAACTAAATTCTCCAATCATGAGGCACAGAGTGGCTGAATGGATTAAAAAAAATACTACTCTGCCATAAAGAATGAGAAATTAGAGTCATTCATAGGAAAATGGATACATTTTGAGGATATACTCTTAAGTGAAATAAGTAAGTCACACATGTCTAAAAACCGAATAGTTACTCTGGTATGAAAAACTATAATTGTACATAAGAGCCTAATGGTATAATTGACAATGTGAAATAGGAAGAAAAGGGCTAAAGGTGTAGGGGAAGTGGGAAGGGTAGGGGAAAAGAAATAAGGGAAAAGAAAAAAAATGAGAAAATGAAAAAATGGAAATAAAATATTTGTAAATAGGGAAGGGAGGAGAGGGTGAAGGGAGGGCAGGGACAAGGGGAATAAATGAGAACAAAGACCTGTCATGTAAAGGTACAAGATCCCAATGATGAATGTAACTTTACTGTATACCTAAAATGTACCAATAAACTCAATGAGAAAAAAAAGTGGGACTATATGCTACATTCAAGAGATTCATTTTAAGGATACTCAGCCTGAAGAGGTATTACAAGCAAATGGTAAACAAAATAGAGCAGGGGTAACTATAGTGTTTATATCAGAAAAATAGACTTAAGGTAAAAAAAAATCCTTCCACAAAAGACAAAAAGGCCATATATAAAGGTAAATAGGTCAAGTCATCAAGTGGATATAATACTTATAAATATATATGCACCCAATGTGAGAGCATATACATATATAAAATATTAAGTCTGACAAGCAACAGGTTAAATGTAATCCCTATCAAAATTCAAAAAACATTTTTTAAAAAGGTAATGAAAATAATTCTCAAATTATGGAACCCCAGAAGGCCAGAAATGGCTAAATCAACCTTGGTGAAGAAAAAAGGCTAGAGGTTTTATATTTCTTTATTTCAAATTATATTGTAGAACAATAGCAATACTCAAAATAGAAATTCCACTTGGCCTACTTTTTTTTTTTTTTTTTTTTTTTTTTAGGGTCTCACTATGTAGTTGAGACTGACCTGGAACTCACTATGTAGCTCAGACTGGTCTCAAAAACACAGAGATTCTCCTGCTCAGCCTCTTGAGTGCTGGGATTGCAGTTGTGAGCCACCATGCCCGGCTGACCCATATATTTCTTTTTGGGTATCTTCCCAAAAATTTTAAAACTATTATATCATGGTAATATATGTGTACCTATGTTTATAGCAGCACAATTTAGAGTAGCCAAATCTTGGGATTAGCCTATATGCCCCTGAACAGGTGAATGGATACAGAAAATGTGGCACCTGTACACAATAGAGTACTACTCCGCCATTCAGAAAAATAGACTTAAGGCATGAGCAGGAAAATGGATGCACCTTTGTAGTGAAATGGATATAGGAAGATGGATACATAATGTTAACTGAAATAAATCAGACACATAAGCTTGAATATCATATGGTTTCTCTTATATGAAAAATTTAATAGGAAAGAGGAGAGAGGAAAAAAAGAAAGAAAAAGGTCATTATATTCTAAGTCTGTTTCTGTAGTCAATCTCTGGGTTCACTTCAATTTTGTTTGAAGGCTCACTTTGTAGAATTTACATTTCTTTGAATATTTTAAGATCTTTATGGTCTAAGGTAAAATGAGAAAGGTAAATGCCCAGGATAAGAAAATGTCTGAAGATAGAGAGTGGCTCTGTGGTTGCCTAGAGCTAGGGGCAAGGTTTGGAAGACAATAACCAGGAGAGTTTTGATTTAGGATAACAAAAATGACCTAAATTTGAGAGCGGTTATAGTTGTACAACTCTGTCAATGTCCTAAAATCTATTGAATCTACAATGTATGTTTACAAATCATATGGTATGGAAATTTTAGTTCAATAAAGTTGTTAAAAAACAATAGCAATTAAAAAGAATATGATACTCCATAAAAAAGGTACATAGATGAACAGAGTAAAATTAGGGATCCCAGATATAAACCTACACTTACATTGCCTACCAATCTCTGACTATACTCTAAGAATAAAATAAATGATGCTATGAAACTTATGGTAATCACGCATATGGGTGTCCATATGCAAAAGAATAAAATTAGACTCATACCACTCAGGAACATTAACTTGAAATGTATTAAAGAATTAAATGTAACACATGAAACCATAAAACTCCCAGAAGAAAAGAGGAGAAAATTCCTTTACATTGACCTTAGCAATATAATTTTGGATACGACAGCAAAGGCACAGCTAAGAAAAGCAAAAATCAACAGATGCAATTGCATTAAAACAAAAGGCTTCTGTACAGAAAATGTAATAATAAAAGATGAAAAGGTAACCTACAGAATGGCAAAATATTTGCAAACCATATCTGATAGAAATGGGTCATAAAAAACTTTCCCCTGTATTTTCTTCTAGGAGTTTTATAACTTTAACTCTTAAATTTAGGTCACTGACTCATTTCTCTATGTGGAACAAGGTGCTGATCCATCTATATTGTTTTGCTTGTATATTTTAGCTCAGTAACACTTGTTAGAGAGACTGTTTTTCTCCCAATTATTTTACAAACTATTGAAAGTCAAGCAGTTGAACATAATAATGCATAGCTTTATCTCTGGACTCTCAATTCTATTCCATTAATCTATATAGCTGTCTTTATGCCAATACCATACTGCTTATTTTTTTGTTTTTCCTGGCACCAGGGATCAAGCTCAGGACTTTGCACTTGCCAGGCAGATGTGGACCCACTTGAGCTAAATCCCCAGACTTTACCATACTGATTAGTCTATGTAACAGTTTTTGAAAATTCAGAAATGTAACCCTCTGATTTCTTATTTTCCGTACTGTTTTGACTATTCAGGGCACCTTGCAAATCCATATGAATCTGAAGAATTTTTTTTCTATTTCAGTAAATAAATTCACTGGTGTTTTAAAAATATTTTTGTTAGTATAGGTTTGAAGTACATAATGATTACATTTATCATGGGAAGGTAGTACATTTACATAAAACTCTTAATTCTTCTTTCATCCCCTATCCGTCCCATTGGTGTTTCAATAGTGATTGTGTTGAATCTGGAGATTACTTAGATATTGTCATTCTAAGAATATCCTTCTAATCTATGAATAAATGATGACCTTTAACTTATGTAGGTCATCTTTAATTTCTTTGCTTAATAGTTTTAGTATATAGGTCTTACATCTCCTGGTTGAATTTATTGTTAAATTTTGTAATTTTTTTGATGTGTTATAAATATAATTATTTTAAATATTTTTCAAGATTTTCATTGTTCAAGTATGGAAATGCAACTGATTTTTGTGTGATTCTATGCCCCAAAACTACTAAATTTATTACCGCTAATCATTCCTTTATAGATTCTTTAAAATTTGCTACACAGTATCACGTTAACAATGAATATAGTTTTTCTCCTTTTCTAACTTGGATGCTTTTTCTCTTTCTTGCCTATTTGTTACGGTTAGAACTTTCAGTGCAATACTGAATAGAAATTGTAAAACAGGCAAGTGTGACTTTTTCTAGACTTTAAGAAAGTTTTTAGTCTCCCAAAATTGAATAGCATGTGGATTTTTCATAAACTCCTTTTATTAAGTTGAGGAAATGTATGCCAGTGTGGCTCTCATGATGTTTATCATACTTAAGAGTTCTTTCAATCTTTTTCTTTTTTCCTTCAGTTTAGAAAATGTAAAGCCATTATTTATTACAGTACTCTTTACTTTTGTCTGTCACTCCTCTCCATCTAGTGTTCCTATAATTTGTGCTTCTATCTTTGATGGTATGCTATAGAAACCTTAGATTGTTAATTTTTCATTTCAATTGTATCTTTGGGTTTGCTGATTCTTTCTTCTGACTGCTCAAATCTGTAGAACCCTTCTAATAAATCTTTCATTTCAGCTATCTTAGCTCAAAATTTTATATGATCTTTTTAGTAATTCATATTCTTTATATTCTCCATTCATTGTTTTCCAAGATCCCTAACTGGTGTTTTAAAGTTCTGCTTGCTTTTGCTTCACAATGTGGCCTTCTTAAAAATTTAAAGTTATTTCACTACTCTCTTCAAGTTCTAAAGTCTTAAAGTCTTGTTTAGTTTTTTTATTAGAACATATTTGCAGTATATAATGATTACATTTATCAGGGTGAATTGGTACATGAACATAATACATCTTAACTTTTTTTCTTCCCCTATTCTTCCTTCCCTGCTCCTTCCAACTCTTGGTGCCCTTCTCATTTGCAAAAACTCTGTTTTCATCATCCCCTTACTTCCCCAGTTAAGGGGTAGGAAGGGGAGGGAAAGAAGATGGAAAAAAGAGAAGTTGTTAGGTTTTTAAATAAAACTAATTTTCCATGGAATGAAGTGATGCTATAGTATTCAATGTTTTATAGTGTTTCTTAGCATTAGATTGCTTCATGCAGTCTGGAATTTTGATTTTATCTTGCTCTCTTATGCTCTTTGCTGTAGGTAAAATGTTTTACAGTTGCTTCCACTAGCTCCTATGTCACTATACTAGTTTTTATGGTTATTACTGCTTAATGATTATATTGGGGATAAAAGAAAACTAGCTATTGATGCAGTACATCAGTAACAAGGTATATCAGTTATTTGTGAGTTTACAATCTTACAGGCAGCAGTGGTTGTTTTCTTTTTCTATTTTTTATTATTAATTTCTTATATCATTTATTTGTGATAAGAGAATATGGATATATTCTAATTTTTAGAACTGAAGTTTTCCTTGAGGTTTTACTATATGCTTAATTTTTATAAAATTTCAGTGGACAATTGAAAATTACATTTGCAAGGCATAAAGCTAAATTTTTCATGTCAATTCTGTTTCTTTGCCTCTCTTGGTCTTTTTAGTTTCTTATCATTAAATTATATAAATATCTCTCATTTTTATTATTGCATTTCTATTTATTATTTTCATATATTTCTGATGGTTTTGAAAGTGTAACTGTTAATGTTGTTAGTCTTTTTTTTTTGGACCAGGGATCAAACTTGGGTCCTTGTGCTTGCAAGGCAGGCAACAGAACCACTGAGCTAAATCCCTGGACCAAATCTTGTTAGTCATATTAGAATTTCTAATCCTACTTAGTACAGTAAAATTTATGAATTTCATTGTGGATTATATACTTCATCACTATAAAATATAAGCACCTTTCTCATTTAATGTAGCCTTGAATTATATTAATATCACAACTCCTATTTTTCCTAGTATTTGTCTATTTTCCTACTGCTCTTTGAATTACTTTTTTCTTTAGATGTTTCTCTTGTTCAGTTTTATTTTGCAATAAATGTGGGAAGCCTTCTTTCTTATAAAAATTAATTATTTTACTTATGCTTATTGACATGAGGGAAACACTTTATCTTAGTTTTAACATTAAAAACAATATTTCTACTTAATTTTCTAGGATATAATTTTATTCTACAATTTAGTGTAACAAATTTCCATAATAAACTGCTTACAGTGAAGCTTTGTGCAAGAATGAAATAAAACAACAAAAATAAATAAGTAAACATTTTAAAACAAACTGCTGGGCTGGGCATGGTGGCACACACCATAATCTCAGTATTAGGGAGGTTGAGGCAGGAGGATTGCCACGAGTTCAAGGCTAGTCTAGGCTACATAGTGAGTTCAAAGTCTAGCCTGAAGTACATAGCAAGACCCTATAAAAAACAAAAAAACCAAGCAAAAAAATTAAAAAAGACTGCTGCTTTTAAAATCTAACATTTTCACCAAATGTATTTAAATGGAAAACATAGAAATTATATTTGCACAGATTATATATTCAGTATTAACTTGTTAGCTTTCCTTAATATCATGAAAGTAACAGAGCTATAGTAAGTTGTAATTCGTCATGCTAGATCACAAAAGTACAATCAGCTTTATTATTTGAAGGCCCTGGACTTAGGACATCTCAAACAGTCAGGGCTCCATTGATTCTCGTAGTGGAGAATTTTGATAATCTTGCTCGGCTACCTCCTAAATAGGATGTTATTCTGGTGTGACTTCTCCAGTCTGCTTGCTGTCCTTGTTTGCGGCCCCTTTGTCTATGTCATGAAAGTATACCATTGATGACATGCTGGGCTTGATTATCTGTTTTAGAATGTCTACTTTGGAGATTAGGGTCAATACCCACCGTTATAATAGTTAAATAGCACTGGGCAACAGTCATAGCCAATAGGCATAGGAATGCTATTCTTGTATGAAACAAATGACACACTCAAAATGACTATTTTTAAAGTTGGAATTTGTATACTATTTGAGGCATCAGCAACGGACATGAAGAGGAAGAAACTGGGAACCAGTCTCTAGTGCCACTAAACTGTGATCAGCTTATACAAAAGCATCTTGCTTTCCCCGGCATGCTAGCTTTTCCTCTTCTTTAATGTATTTATAAATACCCTGCATTTGACATCAAAGGTCTGTCAACAACACATTGTTGGGATACTGATCCAAACTGAGAACCATGGGATGAATTAACTTTTTAATTAGCTTCATACTCACTGGTAGTTTTCATAAATGAGACACAATGATCCATACTCCACTATCCATAGCCAATTTTGTTTTATATAGGGAACCATTTCACAAAAGTAATGTCACAACTAGTTTTCAGGATCATCAGGGTTATGAAAGGTACAATTAATATAATCCTTTTTCTACTTCACTTTGCTGTCAATTCACCACCAGCTAGCCACTAAAGTTCACTGAAGTATTAATTCTTTTGTTGGCTACCTTAATCTCTTTACTTCCCACATCTTATTTTCAAATACTATTATTTTTATATTGTCAAGATTTTTCAGCATATTCTATTTTATAATCGTATTTATCACCATTATTAAATTAGTTCTACAATGAAATGAATTAAATAATCACTACTTGACCTTTCATAGTGGCCTCTTCCTGTATCTTTTTGTTGGCTAGAGTTCACCCTGCAGATTTTCTTTGAGAGCTTTTGGGGTCCTTCATTTCATATACAGTAGTTGATTATGCGTATATCTTAGTATGTTAATAATTCAAAGTACCAACCCCTAGATTATGTACATTTGAGGCACAAATCTTTTAATTAAATTTTTGGATTTTAAATTCAAAATTCTGTTTTCTAGAAATGAGAAATATTGCATTTTTGTTAAAAATGTGAATATAAGATAATTTTTCACTACCTGTAAAAATTCTAGTTATAAAGCAATTTCTTACCAATCAGCCTAGCAATTTCTTCATAAAATGACAAAAAATTAAGGCTCTAAATGTATTAAATATATACGTATTTTACTGTTGCTACTATTATTGTACTCTTAATGTTACACTGTTACTCCAGATAAGGGTTGCTGCAATGAAACTAGGTTAGCATCCAGAGATATCCAGTGTGCCATTTCTTTCATCTTCAAGTAAGCAACTCATTTACATACTTGCTAATACCTTATATAGATGAATCTTACCTAGTGCTATTGGCTTGACATTTATAATTGTTCACTGTATATTTAACATTGATGTTCCTCTGACAACTCTAACTCATTTTCCTTGCTTTTTCAAACCAGGTAGTCTCCATGAGAACTACTGACCATTCAACATATTCAACGTTCTGTAGCCATCCCTGAATACCTACCTCTTATTGCCAATTCCTTTTCTGGCCTGTTCCCCTACCTCCAAGCCCCAAACTATCAGCTATAAATCTCCCTTGGAAATCCTGCCTTCCTTTGATTCTCATTGTTATTCTAATTTAGTCTCTCATTTGGCCCACTGTAATACCCTCCTACATTTCTTCCTTTTTCACTAATGGATGACAGACTACTATAAAATAACCTTCCTAAAGCATGTTGCAAGAAACTTAGGGTGCATTTTATGCTAAGGTTTTATACAGGAAGAGTTCACATATATAGACTTTTATCTTTTTGAAAAAGCCTTATGACTTTTTCTTCATATTTGTAGGAAATCAGTGTTAAAAATGAAATAGAGGGGGGAAGGAATGAGGAAATGTTGATCAATAGGTACTAAATTACTGTTAGATGAAAGCAAGAAGTCTATTGCACAGTGTAGATAACAATTATGTACTATACATTTCAAGACAGTAGAAGAAATGACATGGAAAGTTTTCACCACAAAGAAATGATAAATGTTTGAGGAGATAAATATGTTTAACCTGATTTAAACATTATTCAATGCATACAGGTACGAATGTTACAGGTTATTCCACTGAGATATACATCTTTTATGTTTTTGTTCATTAACATTAAAAATAACTACTAAAAGGTGAAGCATTGATAATATCATCAGAAATTAAAGTTCTGTTGTGATTCTCTTAAGTGAAAAATTTCTTTTATTAAAGTGATAAGAATGTGACTATTTTATCTTTCATATATATCCAAATTTTCATAAACTATCTGTGCTCAAAATGTACATGAAAATAGCAAAATACAATTCAGAGAATAACTCCAGAAAAGTATGGTCATTTATGTGATTAGAGTCACAAAAAGTTTAAATGTGTGATAGAGAATGTTTTAAAACATTTTCATGACAAGAAAATAAATATTACATACCTTGGTTTATGATTTATAAAACAAAATTTTGTAAAATGATTATTAACAAATAATGTTGAATGCTGCCAACAGAACTGTATGGTGATTTTTAAGAAAGAGATTTTTGGAAAAGTGTTAAATACTACCATCTACGAAACTTGTGTTATTCATGGACTGGTTGGTAAAAATGTTCAGCCAAATGAATGTAAGAAAACTGAAAATCGTTGGCTTTTGCCTACCGTACCAAGATCAGCCTTAAGATCTGTTGGCAGACTTAACTTTCTTGATCCTTTGACTGAAACAACAGAAAAAGGAAAAAGGTAGTTGTTAATTATGTAAAATTAAAGAGGAGTGGGGGGAATAGTATGTTTTATGATATAATTATTATTTTGATGAACATTACATTTATTGAGCATGTATGGAAGCAGAGTAATATTCCAATGCTAGTTGGATTGCTATTCAGTAGTAAATATTTAAACAAAGAGAAAAAAAACAAGACAGTAAAAAAGTGAATATTTACATAGTTTTTAAAACACATGCTATGGATTTTTTTTTTTTTTTTTTTTTGAGAAAGGATCTTACTATGGTAGTTCAGGTTGGCCTTGAACTGACTATGGAGCCCAGGCTGGCCTTGAACTTGTGGAGATCCTTTGTCTCAGCCTCCCGAGTGCTAGCATTAGAGGTGTGTACTACCATATCAGGCTAATTTATTTTTAATTTGGAAGGAACCAAAAAGTAATCTAAGACATATCTAAGTAGAATTATGTCTAAAATCATATTATAAATAATAAAAGGTTAAAAGCTGATCAACTGAACTTTTTTGAAATTAGAACAGAAAATTCTATTATATATGATATAATCAAGGAAACTACTATGCTTATGGTAGGTGAATTAATTACATTAATTTTGGAATATCAGGATGCTGAGTTGTGTAGATTAAACATTCTGAAAATGTAAGATATTTGAAAATAAACTTATTTTATTATAAATCAAGATATCTAGAAAAAGTATAAATAAGTAAACTATAATTTAATAAAAGACTTCCCTATTAATATTAAAATACTATAGTGGGCAGCTTATAAAATATTTAATTAGAATGCATGTTATAGAAAGAAAAGCATTAGGGAAAATCATGCTAGAAATCTTTTCTGTCAATACTTTATTGACTTAAATAGAATCAATTAATTCCTTCTAATGAGTGTTTTTCTTCATAACTAGGCATTCTATATGAAAATAAAGGTGCAAGATGACAAAGCAGAAATAATACTCACTTTAAAACCAGAATAACATGGCTCACAAACATCTGAACTGTTACTATGTATTTGTACAACTGGAAAAAATATCCCTTCATGAGGCTGCAGGGTAATTTTCTTATCTGTCAAATAGCATGCTGATGTTTCAGCTTGAATAAGATTTATAATGCATTTTACATTAAATTTTATAAAACAAATATAATTTAAACTAAAATATGTGTCATGAAATACTACTTATCTTCTGATTTCACTTCAACCATAAAAAATTTAATGCTTATTTTTAATCCACAAGTTATCCCTAGTTAGCAAGTGGATTTTGCCTAAACATAAAGGATATACATTACTAACTATAATTTGGTATGCTAACCTATGAGCAAGCAAAAATATTATAACTCTAACAAAATAATAGCGTCAAGACTAGACAAAATAAAAAGATTAGACAAAGTCAATTAGATTTTAATAATTTGAGTTTATGAAAAAGGAGCCAACCATCCTCACTGGAGGAAAGATAGCCTCTTTAAAAAATGATGTTGGAAAAACTGGATTTCAACTTGCCAAAGATTAAAACTAGACCCATATCTTTCACCATGCACTAAAATCCAAGTGGATTAAAGATCTAAATATTAAAACAGAAACACTAAACTGGTTGGAAGATAAGCTAGGTAGAACTCTCTTTAATAATCTTAACAATAGGAACAAATTCATGCCATTATAACAAATTTTGCCCTAATGTATCTTTTTAACAAGTTCCATTCTGTTTTTAGTAGGCTCTTAATATGTATATAGTGTTAATTATCTCAAAATGGAAGTGATAAGATTTTGTTAAAATAAAGGCAAAATAGTCCCAGTCACTGAGCCCAGATTCATATAACAGAATAATGACTACCATGACAGGTGTTTTTCCATTCCCAACTATCCTCTCTGATAGAAAAATCACCTTTTACTTTCTATTCTGATTCTCAAATCTGGTCCTGTGTTTGAATTCCCAGTCCCTCCTCATTCAGTTTAATACCTATTTTTTAGCTTCTTGGAGACTACTTTCCCACCTGAAAATTAGACTCATTCTCAGATATCATATTCAATTGTGTAACTGGGGGAAGGAAAAAGAGTGACTAGTTGGTAGGATCAATTAGGGTACTTCATTAACAATGTTAATGATGGGCTTATTTATGCATGAATTATTCCTTTGTCTCAGCTGTCCATCAAGTAAAGCTCTGCTTATCCTTTAGGCTAAAGGTGTAGGGAAAGTGGGAAGGGTAGGGGAAAGGTAATAAGGGAAAAGAAAAAAATATGAGAAAATGAAAAAATGGAAATAAAGTGTTTGTAAATGGGGAGGATAAGAGGGAGTGAAGGGAGGGCAGGGACAAGGGGAAAAACTGAGAACCAAGACCTTTCATGTGAAGGTACAGGATCCCAGTAATGAATGTAACTGTACTGTATACCTAAAATGTACCAATAAACTCAATCAGAGAGAGAGAAAAAAAGAATAGCTCAAAGATGATTTCTTCTGTGAAGGCAGCTCTGAAGTTAAAGACTTTTGGTAATTTTCTCAAAACTTCTATACCACCTGTACATATCTCCTTAATACATTTAATTTTTAAAATTAATATTATTGATACATTTTAGGTATACAATGACAACCATCATTGGAAATTTGCACCTTTACATAACCTATCTTGATTCTTATTTTCTTCCCCATTCCCCTTCCCTCCCTTAAACCCCTCCATTCCTCCCTATTTACAAAGATTTTGTTTCCATTTTTTCATATTAATACCATCCCCTTCTTTCTTTTCCCCTACCCCTTCCCTTTGCCCCTTTTTGTCCTATTTTACATTATCTATTATACCTTTTGCTTTTTATTTACACTTTCAGTTTCTCACACTAGAAAAACTTCAGTATTTACATGTGTGTTCTATATATTTCAATTAAGAGTATCACTTCAATATGCATCCATTTAGCTATAAATGTTTCTAATTTGTCATTGTTTAGAAATTTATTTTTTTGGTACCTGGGATCGAACTTGGGTCCTTGTGCTTGTCAGGCAGGTGGCAAAACCACTAAGCAAAATCCCTAGCCCTAATTTCTAATGTTTTATGGCTGAGTAGTACTCAATATTACACACACACACACACACACACACTCACACACATTTTCTTTATCCAGTCTCCAGTGGATGGCACCTGGGCTGCTTCCAAGTTTTCGCTGTTACAAATTGTGCTGTTATAAACATGGGTGTACATACATCACTGTAGTATGATTCTTTTTAATTCTTTGGGTAAGATACAGCAGGAGAATGGCTGGGTCAAATGGGATTTCCACAATGGTTGCACCAGACTACAGTCCCACCAGGAATGGAGGATTCCTTTTTCTCCACAGCCCACCAGCATTGGTTATTGGTTGACTTCATGATAGCAGCTGTTCTTTCTGGGGTGAGGGGGAATCTCAGTGTTGCTTTCATTTACATCTCTGGACTGTCCAGTGATGTTGAACATTTTTCATATGTTTATGTGCTATTTCTACTCCTCTGAGAAACGTTCATATCAGATTCTCATTTTTGGATTGGGTCTTTAAATTTGGGAGGTCTGATTTTTTTAAAGTTCTTTATATATTCTAGATAGTGGAATAGCTTTGTCTGAGGAAGAGCTGGTGAAAAGATTTTTCCACATCCTGGGGTGTCTCTTCACACTGTTGGTAGTTTTTCTTGCTGTGCAAAAGCTTTTTAATTAGAAGACATCCTACTTGTTGATTGTTTGTGCTAGCTCACGGGCAACTGAGATTTTGTTCATAAAGTGTTTTCTACACCAATGTCTTCAAGAGTTCTACCTAACCTCTCTTCCAGCTGGTTTAGTGTTTCTGTTTTAATATTTATATCTTTAATCCATTTTGTTTAGTTTAGTGCATGGTGAGAGATATGGGTGTAGTTTTCATCTTTGGCAAGTTGAAACCCAGTTTTTCCAGCACCATTTATTAAAGAGGCTATCTTTCCTCCAGTGAGTGTATTTAGCTACTTTGTGGAAAATAAGGTGGCTGAGTGTGTCTGGAGTTGTTTCTACATCTTCTAATCTGCTCCACTGATCCCCAGGTCTGTTTCTTTGCCAGTACCATGCTGTTTTTAATCACAGTAGCTGCATAGTATAGTTTCAGTTTTGGGGATTGTGATATCCCCTGCTTTGTCTTTATTGCCTGGAATTACTTTTGCTATTCTAGGTCTCATCTTGTTCCAAATGTGTTTTTGGATTATTTTTTCAAGGTCTGTGAAATCTGCTGCTGGAATTTCAATTGGGATTGCACTGAATCTACGTAGCAGTTTTGAAAATATGATCCTTTTCACTGTGTTGACCCTTCCTACCCTTCCTACCCAGGAGCAAGGGATGTTTCTCCATTTTCTGGTATCCTCATCAGTCTCTTTGTTCAGAGTGCTATAGTTTTCAGTGTACAGGTATTTGATTTCTTTTCTTAGGTTGATTCCTCAGTATTTCAATATTTGGATGCTATTGTGAAAGGAATTGTTTGCCCCATTTCTCTGTTGGTGAGTACGTTGTTCACAGGGAAAGCTATTGATTTTTGTCCAGCTATTTACTGAATTTGGTAATTAAGTCTAGAAGACTTTTCATGGACTTTTTGGGGTCCCCTATATAGAGTATCATGTCATCTGTAAATAATGACAATTTGACTTCTTTGCTTTCTCTTGGTTAACGTCTATGGCTAATGTTTCCAACACTTTATTGAACAGAAGTGGTGATAGTGGACATCCTTGTCTTGTTCCTGATTGTAGTGTGAAGGATTTCAGTTTTTGACCATTTAGTATGACATTGGCTGTTGGTTTTTCATAGTTGGATTTTATCAGATTGAGGTAGAGACTGTTCCAATTTTTGGGAGGGTTTCTATCATAAATGCATTTTGGATTTTGTTAAATGCTTTTTCTGCATTTGTTGAGGCGATCATATGCTTTTTGTCCTTGGACCTGTTAATATAGTGTATTATATTCATTGATTTGCATATGTGGAATCATCTGTGCATCCCTGGAATGAATCCCATTTGGTCAGGGTGTATGATCTTCTTGATGATATTCTGCATTCTATTTCCCAGTATTTTATTAAGAATTTTTGCATCTATGTTTATTGGTGAGATTCACCTATAGTTTGCATTTTCAGTTGGATCTTTCCCTGCTTTGGGGATCAAGGTGATGACTGTTTCCAGTAATGTATTTGGGAGTACTACTTCCCTTTCAATTTAATTGAAGAGCTTAAACACTAGTGACAGTACTTCCTTTGTCAATGTCTCATAGAATTCAGCAGTGAAGCCATCAGGGCCTGGGCTTTTCTTAGTTGGTAAGCTTTAAAATACATTTTCAATTTCATTGATTGATATTGGGTTGTTTAGAATTTTTAGGTCATCTTTGTTCAACTTTGGTAATTCATATAAATCTAGGAATCTGTCCATTTCTTCTGTATTTTCCATCAATTTGACATATAGGCTCTTGCTTTTTTTGTTTGTTTTGTTTTGTTTTTTAGTCAGGGTCTCATTGTGTAGTTGAGACTGACCTGGAACTCACTTTGTAGCCCAGGCTCGTCTCCGCCTCAGCCTCCCAAATGCTGGGATTATAGGCGTGCGCCACCATGCCTGGTGACATAGAGGTTCTTGAAGTACTGGTGATCTGGATTTCTGCTGAGTCCATTTTAATTTCCATCCTTTTCATTCCTAATTACAAGGATTTGGGCCTTTCTTTCCCCCCCCTTTTTTTTTATAAGGTTAGCTAAGGGCTTGTCAATTTTGTTTACTCTTTCAAAGAACCAAATTTGGTTTGATGTTTTGTATCATTCTCTTACACTTGAATGCATTGATTTCTGCTCTGATCTTTATAATTTCCTTCCTTGTATGAGCTTTGGTCTTTCCCTGCTCTTCTTTTGCTAGAAGTTTGAGGTTCAGCATCTGGTTGCTTACACGAGCTTGCTCTGTTTTCCTAATATGAGTATTCACTTCTAGAAATTTCCCTCTTCAGACTGCTTTCATTGTGGCTCATAGATTCCAATATGTTGTATTATCATTGTCATTTAATTGTAGAAACTGTCTGAATTTCCTCTGTGACTCATTGGTTATTCAAAAGTGTGTTGTTCAATTTCCAGGTGTTTATGAAATTCATGTGGTTTCTTTTGCTATTGATGTCCCACTTCACTGCACTATAATCTGATAATATCCAGGGGATCACTTCAATTCCTTTGCACTTAGAAATGTTTTATGAGTAAGTATGCAGTCTATTTTGGAGAATGACCCATGTGTAGCTGAAAAAAATGTGCATTTTGATTTTGTGGGGTGGAACATTCTGTAAACATCTGTTAAGTCCACTGGTTGAAGATTCTGAATTTTAGTATTTTTTATCTAGTTCATTTATCTCTTTGTGATAGTGGGGTATTGAGGTCTCCCACTTCTATTGTATTAGCACTTATTTGATTTTTCATATCAATTCATATTTGTTTTATATAGTTGGGCGCACTAATGTTTGGTGCATAAATATTTATGATTGTCAACTCTTCCTCTTGGAATGTTCCCTTTACAATGACATAGCATCCTTGTCTCTCTTGATTAGAGTTGTTTAGAAATCCACTTGATCTGCAAAGAGGATAACTACCCCCCCTTTTGGGGGGGTTCCTCTTGCATGGTATATTGTCTTGCAATTTTAACTTTCAGTCTATGAGTTTCTTTTTGAATTAAGTGCTTTTTGTATGCAGCATTGTTTGCATCTTTCTTCTTGACCTATTCTGCCAGTCTATTTCTTTTGATTGGTGAATTGAGACCATTAACATTGATGGTTATAACTTATATGTATTGATTTATCCTGTTCATGACTTTTTCTTTTCATTAGATTTTCCTCTTGGCATTTAATTTCTTGTCATGCCTGATGGATTCATTCTGCTGGGCTTGCTGGAGCTGTTGTTGTCATTGTCTTTTCCTAGGAAAATTCCTAGGATATTGTTTAAAATTTTTTGGAGGGTTGATTTGGCATTCATGAAGTTCCTCAGGTGCTCTTTGTCATGAAAGCACCTTATTTCTTCTCCATCAGTTTTGAATGAATTTTGCAGGGTACATCAGTCTGAGTTGCAGGTTTTTTTCCTTTAGGGCTAGACATATATCTCTCCAAGCTCTTCTTGCCTTCAGGGCTTGTGTTGAGAAGTCTGCTGTGATTCTGATGGGCTTTCCTTTGTATGTGATGTTTCTTTTCTGTAACTACTTGTAGAATTTTGGTCTGCTGTTGGGCTTCTGGAATCTTTAACTATTACATGCCTATGTGTATGTATATATATATATATATATATATTATAATACATAATTATATTTTTTTCATAGTTTTCTGACATTACTCCTGTGAACACTTTTTTAATATTGTCTGCAATCTCATCTGTTTCTTCATTGACTCTAATCATTGTTATATTATTCTTTGCATTGTCCAGTAGCTGCTGGATTGATTTCCCATGATCCCTTACTATTTTTAAGAAATTTTTCTTTTCCTGGTCAGTAATTGCAATCCTATCTTCTATGTCTGAAATTCTGTCTTTACATTGGTTCATTCTGCATAAGCTTTCAATGGAGCTTTTAATCTCTTGGAAATCTGTTTGCATCTGTTTTATGGATTCTATTTGTTTCCCATTTTGGGATTCCATATGTTCATTAGCTCCATTTTTTTTTAATCTGTATATGCTCTAGATTTATTAATCATATCTTGCACTATGGGCACAATCTCTGCTGTTGTATGAGAAATTGTTTCTGATTTCATTTTTTTCAGATCCTCTTTTGTTGCCAGTTCAGGGGATCCAGGTAGTTGAGTATCAGATTGTTTCATCTTTTTAACCTTTGGGGTTGCCTTAGGTGATCTGGAAGTCTGGTTTTGAGACTTGTTTCTGTGTCTCCTCATTTCAACAGATGCAGCCTGCTGTGCCTTTGTTGAGGCAACTTTTTGCTCACCCAGTGGTCTTCAATTCTTAGCAGGCCACCAAGTGGCCTTTTCTCTGCTACTCAACAGTTTACCAATTCCTGGGTTCAGAACTGTGTCCTTCTGGATCCCTGAGCTGACCTGTTGTTTTGGTGAATTTCTGGCTTAGGCCTGTGAACACTTGGGATGGTATCTTGCTGGGTCCCCTATGTACCTATTGTCTGGGAGGGCCTTTGGCTGGGGGCTGTGCACCCCAGTTGCTACAGTCTTAGCAGGCTTCTGGCTAGGGTCTCTGTGCACTTATCAGTGGTATCAGGGCAAGCCTCTTCGCCATTGCTTGTGCGCCTGTGCAGCATCTCTTTTCCAGGTAGGAACATGGCTGTGGCCTGTGTGCCTGAGCCACTGGGGTTGGGGTGGGCCCCTGGCTGGGATCTATCTGCAGCCAAGGTGCTCTGATCCACACCACTGCTCCCTGGGACCTATGTGCACTTACAGATGCTGTGGGGCAGGTCTCTGGCTGAAGCTTGTGTGCCTGTGCAGTTCTTTTTTGGTTGGGCCTTTGGTTTGGGCTGGTGTGCCCAAAACTTCTAGGGTTGGGGTGGAGTCCTGGCTTGCATCTGCCTGCAGCAGCACTGCTCTGTCCACACCCTTTTAAATACATTTTATTCTATTATTCACTAAAATAATATTATTCACTCACATATTGAGTTTTCCAAAGATAGGGAGTGTATTTCCAAAACCTAGTCAATTAGTGGCAGAGTAGATATTCAATAAATGTTTGCTGAATAAATGCTGAACAGGGAAGTCAGAAAGTTGCAATGAATTGTTCCCTAAGAAGGCTGAGAAAATTAAAACATGTTCAAGTGTTAGAGAATAAGCAGCAGATAGTATTAAAAATGTATTTAGGATACTTCTTAAGGCTTAGTGCCTGGAAGTGGCACGGTCTCTTCAGTTGTTTTTGAATCTAGTAGATGAGAGCAATAATCAGTTATTCTTCCTTAATTCAGAGGTCAAAACTGATATAGTAAATGGTAAAGGAAAATAGATTGAGCTTAAATAGAAGGAAATGTTTGCAGTATGCCAAATGGAATGCAGCTTTGTAAATTTCTTCATTTTCTACCGCTATTTAAACTGAAGCATACTCAATATTCTCATTTGATAATGGTAGCCAAAGAAGAGAAAATGGAAACAGAACCTTTTTACTACTAATTGGTTTAGAAGTCTGCATGAGGAAGAAGTATTCCTGGATCAAAGGCAACTTATAGGTCACCTAATGCAATATCCTATGAAATGCAAGTATTTCTCCTATAATATTCTCAACATTCTGTTTGATTAATTTGATGACAGAAACCTTCAGAAGTATAACAAAAATTCTAATTTTGAGCCGCTATAATTTCTACAAGATTTTTTTATAGTCCAGATCAAACTACTTTAACAATCTGTCTCATTTCTAATCTTTGGAGCAATGAAGAGCACTTGATTTCTGCTCCCACATTCCAGATCTCAAAGCACCTGGAGACTTATTGCCACTTCTAGGTACTCTCAGTTTAGCAGGAGTTTGCATTTGAAAATGTGCTGTAAATGACACTGATGTCAACAGGTTTTCAGAGCACATTTTGAGAAATAGTGTTTTCAGGTTTCATGAATAGTAACTAAACTACAAAACCATTCTGTAAGAAGCATTTCCTGAGCTACACCTCCAATGTTTCATATAAAAGAAGTTTTATTGTTAATTGTTTAATTTATATAGATATGGATATGATAGAGATATTGGTAAATATATGGATATAGATAGCACTTTTCTGGGTTTAAAAATGTGAGTATAATTAGACTTTCAAGTACAATAGGATTTTGGTTCCTTTCTTGATTAAAAACTTTGCCTTATAGCCTTTGATTTTCCATTTTTCTCATGAGTGGAAGGTGGCAATTTTAAGGAGAAGAATACATAAAACTATGTAGTACTCAATTTTTTCTGTACAATAGAGTTTTTACTTTGCTATGGCTCAACTACAACTAACATTTGGAAGTCTAGAATGCCTCAGGGGACCAAGCTCAGTACCATTAGGTGATGGATGCTAACAACTTTCTATAATTGAGCATTTATTTTTTGAACATTAGCAAATGCTTAAAGTTAAGAAATGTACTAAAGTTACAATGATAGAAAGTGACAGAGGGAAGGTCAAAGGTTTCTGCCTTTGAAGCTATGTCCCTTTCACTAAGCATCACAATCTTCCTGACAAGAGACACCATTTTTTTGGCCTAGCTGCAATAAATAAGTTTAACATTAAATTAATTTGTTTTGATTAAAATGTTTGAAAAATGAATCTATGATTAATGCATTTAACTACCTAATTGACTGGCTGGAGTAATGAATTTTATTTCCCTAACCAGAAACTAGGGATAAAACACTTGATATATCTGTAGATAAAGGTAAAAAAAATAGAAACATCTTAGGGTCACCATGCCATGGTAGAGCCATGAAAAACCTACAGGCTTCTAATTTTGTTGTCATTCTTCTTTTTAATTTTTCTCCAGAAATGGTGAAGATACAGCCAGGCAATAAGGTATCACCATTTGAATTTACCCCAGGATAAAAATGTTTAATGTCATGACTCCTTCTCTACTTTAAAATGTATCCTATAGTTTATGATAGCTAAAACTTGGAAATATGTCCATCAACTGGAGACTGGATAAAGAAGATGTATGGTTTTTCTATGAAATGGAGTATTATTCAGCCATAAAGAATGAGATACTAGAGTCATTTATAGCTAAATGGATGTATATTAAGGCCATACTCCTACATGAAATAAATAGGACACACATATGTAAATACCAAATAGTTTCTCTGGTGTGAAAAACTAAAAGTGTAAATAAGGTTCAAATTGTATAACTGATAATGTGACATAGGAAGAAAAGGGCTAAAGGAGTAGATAAAGTGGGAAGGGTAGGAATATGGAATGAAGGGAAAAGAAAAATATGAGAAAAAGAAAAAATGGGAATAAAATCTTTGTAAAAAGGGAAGGGTAGATGGGGTGAAGGGAGGGCAGGGGTATGGAGAAAAATAAGGATCAAGATACATCATGTAAAGGTACAAGATTCCAATGATGAATGTGACTGTACTGTACACCAAAAAGTACCAATAAACTTAATGAGAAAAACAACATAAAACATATGTTGCTTTTACTTAACAATGTTAATGAATCAACGACTATTAATGTCATGTACTTGTTCAATAATCATGAAACTTCATTTCTTTTTTTTTTTTTGGTTTTTTGAGACAGGGTCTCATTATGTAGTTGAGACTGACCTGGAATTCACTATGTAGCTCAGGCTGGTCTCGAACTCACAGCGATCCTTCTGCCTCAGCCTCCTGAGTGCTGGGATTACAGGCATGCACCACCATGCCCGGCCATGAAGCTTCATTTCTGTTTAGTTTTTCTATCTTAAATTATAAATTTCTGTAGATAAGTGGTTTTTTAACCCACTTTAAAAAATATCATAGACTAGAATGCCAAATAATTTGGTAGCAAATAACCTATGCCAAAAAACTCAGGGGAAGGCTGGGGTTTAGCTCAGTGGTTCCACTGCCTGCCTTGCAAGCACAACCACCCGAGTTGAGTTCGATCACAGTACCAAAAAGAAAGAAAGAAACAAACAAATAAAACCTCAAGGACCTAGAAGCCTGAAGTCTTAGATTCAAAGTCATTATTAGCACAGTAACCTTGGGCAAGGCATAGAATTTTTCTCATAGCCAGAATTTTTCCAACTATATACCTTGAGAATAATACCAACCTTTTACTGTTGTAGGACTTACATATGACAATAAAGATGAAAAATATATTGTTTGCTGTAAAGTATACAAATACAGATTACAATTTTAGTAAACAAAGCTTAATAGATTCAAAATGTGATAATGATGCTGTTGGGTACATGAACCATAAAAATAAATTATTTTCAAAATCAGTTTTTGCTGAAACTTAAGTGGTATTTTCTGATGTTCTATGCAAAGTATATTTCTTATTTGTTGAATTTATCTGCTAAAGCATTGTACTTTTATAACTCAAATACTTTTTCATGTTTCACATGAAACATCATAAAAATTTCAGTGATTATAATTTTTTTCCCATTTAATGATGAACACCAGTGAAAAAGCATAAGCTTTACAACTAAATGTAACTAACTTGGAATTCTACCTCTATTCACTTAAATACTTGGAGCTTTAGTTTTTTCTCAGGAAAAAAAGGTATCTCCCAGGGGCACTGTATTACATAAAAATGAAAGCCTACTATTAGGATAATTTTAACAGTTCCTTTATCTTCTTAGCTATTGACTTTATTTGAGATGTATAACATTAATAATTCTTTGGAGTTGCAAATCTGGCCACAGTCATTTCTCAATCAATGTTTATTTAAAGAGGTTGTGTTTGAGTCTATTATTTTCCTATGAGCACCATCAAATGTGATTGAATAAAATCAATTATTGAGTATAGACTCTTCCAAAGGGGCAACTCTACATTGAAATGTCCATGATCAACATGGGTGTTGCTGGTAATAGAAAATACTTCAATAATTATGAGGAATTATAGAGAATTTTATAAAATCTCACTACTTTTGGCCTCTAAGGTTTTCTCTGAATTCACTGTTAATCTGCTTATTTTCTTTAGGATTGATGAAACCATGCAGGTTTAAAGAAAAAAAAAACTATTAAAACTCTATGGAATATTTAAAAATCTTTCACAAAAGTCAATAATTTTATATATATTTATATGTCATGAAATCAATGTCTCTGGTTTTAATAATTGCTTTGGGAAAATTTGTCTTCATTTACCATGAGACATCTGCATTTTCAGTACAACAAATGAGAACAGAGTACTGAGACAAATTGTGAGGCCTAGGAAATTGTACAGATATGAATATTTTGTCTATTCATAAAAAGATTTTCCCTTCTTTTTTCCAGTACTAGGGATCGAACATGGGTCCTTGTGCTTGCAAGGTAGACAGTGGAACTACTGAGCTAAATCCCTGGCCCCAAGATTTTCATTTTTACCTGGCAAGTGATATACCTGATTCCTCTGTCTCAGAGCTGCTATTTCATTCTTACAAAAGCCTGGTGCTGCCTCAGGAGTTCTGGTAGCAAGTACTAAAGGGAGGGAGTACAAAACTATTGGCATGTAATTTCTTAGCCTAAGTGAACAGGAATTTTACCTTAAAGGTAAATATCATAATAATGATATAGAAAAGTGTGTATTTGTGTCTCTATGTGAAATAAATGTAAGGATTGCTATAACAGAGGGACTGTTTGGCAGGAAAAATGAAGTTTCTTAAGGGATATGCTAGTGGGACTGCAGGCACACAGAACTTCCAGAAGCATTCAAAACATGATATAAGATCAAACTCTAGCCTAAGCCTCAGGAATACAGAGTTGTGTACTCTCTTATTAGTATTTTGCAACATTAACCTCTATGACATTTAACTAAAGATATCTTTAATAAAGATAAATATTTATGTCATCTTAGCCTTCATTTGAACTTGGTAACATAAGCATGTTGTAGGTTATGGACAGAGAGAATTGTGAGGGTAAATGGCTATGAAGATAACGCAGTGTCAGAAGTGATGCTAGCCTAAATAAACATGGTCTTTGGAACAAAGGATTACAATACACAGTTGAAGGTTTGATGTGGTTGCAGATCTTTGCTCAAAAAAGGAGCAGTTCTCTTGAAGAAATTTAAATTGTGTGCTAGCAAGGCCTATATGCTAATACCTATTCAACCTTCTAAAACTTTAGTCTGTAGAGGACATAAATTGCACAACCTTACCTGATGAATAAAAATTTAAAAAGCATTAACAATTTTTATAATGTTAGTGTTGTGTTTATTTCTTTACATATACTGTAAGTTTTATTTGTGATGGAATATATTTGTTTTTCATGAATCTTCAATAGATGGCATAATGTATAACTGTAGAAACTGAAAATTATTTGTTGAATAGCTGAACAAGTGAATAAATAATATGAAAGTATATTGTCCTGAAAGTTGAGTATATTAGCATTCTGGTTGGCTCACTGGATTCAATTCCCAATTTCTATTCTGTATTCTTTCATTATATTCAAGGAAATACTTAATAGGCTGAATCTTCTTCACTTTGTACTACCTCTAAGAGATTGAGATCCATATAGAAAATCAGAGGCATAAAATTATTTCTGGTTCCTGGTTTTTCTAATTCCTGATGTCTCTTATTCAGAGACACTGTACCAATATTTTCATCTGAAATTTTTTAGCAGATTTAAAGGGATGGAATTGTAAGTTCTCCAAAAGGATGTATTGTAGAGTAATGGTCATCAAAAGGTCCAAAAATGAGAAACATTAACTGATGTGGGACCTTACAAAAAAAGAAAAATGTCAGTTCCTACTTCAGGTATAGGGAATTAGAATTTCTTGCCCTCTGCAATTTGGGTTTTAATACTGTTCACCTAATTATGATGTAGGCTTTAGTTTGAGAACCACTGCACAAGGTAAAAAATTACAAAAGAAATGAGAGAAGGCAAGAAGAGTATTTGGTTTTACATCCTATTTATACATTTAAAAATTTAGAAACATAACAACTGACATTATTAGTATTAAAGTGATTAGTGAATCTGATCACAGTACATCAATTTGTTGCTCTAAGTAACAATATGAAATTCATCAAAACATTCCTACTTTGTATCATTTTACTTAATTGCATGTAAAGTCTTCTGAGTTTTCCCTGAAAAATACAAGTGTCATGGTAGTAGTGTTTCCAGATCTGCTTTAACCTTAATGAAAATATAAACATCATCAGCCAAGGCTAAAAGGAAGATATCTATCAAAACTTACATCAATAACTATCATAATTAATTATTAAATATTTAAAGCCTTATCCTTGAAATTGAGAACAGGGAAAATATTTTGCTGACACCACACCTATTCCATATTGTGATTACAAAAGTCCTACACAATATCTTTAGAAAAAAGAAATAGAACTGTCATTTTACTAGGGACTTAATTAGATGCACAGATAATCCAAAAGAACACACAAGCTAGTAGAATTAACCATAAATTTAGGAATTTTGCTGAATGTAAACTTGATATATAAAAATTAATACCATTTATACATTCTAGCCATGAACAATTAGAAAAAGAAAGTAAAAATAACACAGTAATGGAATAGAGCCCAAATACAGAGGAATAAATATATGAAAGATGTGCATGACTTCTAAAAAGAAAACTAAAAACATTACTGAGATGAATTAGACACACAAATGTGTGACAGAAAAAGGAAAATTTGGTTGAATATTGAATATGTGAATTGTTCCCAACTGATCACATGAAACTGCATGTTTCAACATCTTAGTATGTTTGTATGTGAACTGGTAAATTTTTTAAGCGATACAGAAATATAAAAACCTAGAAGAGTTATAATGATGTTGAAAGAGAAGAGAACCACAAAAACAAAATTGAAGAAACTACAATCAGATAAAAAATTTTTTAAATTTATAAAGTTCCATATTAAAACAGTATGGTTTGAATAAATAATAATAAACATGTGAGTGGAATGCAACATATAGTCATTAAATACATGAACACACACACACACACCATGTATATACTAAATGTCACTAATTTATGACAAATTTTCCACTTTAGTACAGTGAGGGAAATAGTAATTTACCTGTAAATGATACTTATCAATTGCTGTGGCTCCTTCCTTACATTATATACAGAAATAAATTCCTAATGAAAATTTAACTTAAATGTGAGCAGTAAACCAATAAGCTTTCCATATGATAATACAGAAATATAGCTTTATGATCTTGGGATGGACAACAATTCTCTCTAAACAAAATATATAAGCCACTAAATAAAAAACATTGGTAAATTGAACTAGATTAAAAGAATCTCCAACAAAAGACTTTTATCCAACACACACACACACACACACACACACGCGCACACACATACAGAGATTCCTATAGATTAAAAAAAAAATTAGAAAATTTTGGTACCTCAATTACAGTGTAAGCAAAAGAGTTAAATATAAAAGAGGATATTGATAGCAATACCTGTGGAAAATTCACTATGACCATTAGACATCAGCAAAATATGAAATCAACTTAATTCCACAGTGAAACATTTCTATATACACCCTAGAGATGAAGGGAGGGCAGAGACAAAGGGAAAAATGAGAACCAAGATCTGTCATTTAAAGGTACAAGTTCCCAATGATGAATGTAACTGTACTATATACCAAAAAGTGTACCAATAAACTCAATGAGGAAAAAAAGAACCACAATATTAAACACTGGCAAGTATATGGGAAAAAGAGAACTGTGAAACACTGCAATTGGAAGTAAAATAGGTGTAACTCATTTTACAAAATTCACTGTTCATATTTACTAAAGTAGAAAATCTGCCTGCCCTATGTCCCCCAAATTCCACTCCCAGATATATATGCACAAGCAAAATAAGTTCATACTTGCATTAAAAATATACAATATGGTCAAATTAACTTTATTTGTAATAGCCCCCTCAAATTTTTAAAATGTTCAACAATAAATTGCATAAATTGAGGTATATTCACATAATGGAATATTAAATAACAATATCACACAGCAATGTAGGCAAATATTATATATATATACACACACACAAACACATGTATATATAATATATACAATGTTGAGTGAAAGAAGAAACAACAAAAATAAATACTATATGATTTCCTTCATACAAATCCCATGATACTAGCTTATAGTAATGAATTCCCAAAACCAATAAAGTGTGATAATAGGTGCCTTTGTGGAAGGTAGTGGCTGAGAGCTATATGAGGGAGGTTTTTAATTTCTATCTTGTATTATTTTATGGTATGTTCACCTGTTAAACTAATCTAGCTGAATGCTTAAGATGTATATACTTTGAGGTTTGTATATTATACCTCAATAAAAAATGTTTACCAAAAAAAGGTAGGTCCAAAGTATTCCAGAATATTCTAAATTAGAGAAACAAGAGTTGTGCTAGTAATAGTGAATAAGGTGAAAAGGAAGTAAAGAACTTATAATATTAAATAAGCAATAACAGTTGTTTCTTAAAATGTAAATATAATTTCAAATATTGATATAAAAATAAGATAACAATACTATCATAAAAGATAACACAGTAGATAACAAAGACAATGGAGAAACATATAAGTAGTACAATATTTTAACTCACCTATTATCTGTTTGTGACAGGCCAAGTAGAGTATACTTAATGACATGAAAGTCTTAATAGAGTAACACTTACTGCTACTTAATGCTACAAATTCATTTTAAATAACTCTTGTTCCAAAAAATATAAATTGTCTAACATAGAATAATGTTAATAAAGTCATAATTTATGAAAGACTACGTGATACATAGTGAGTTCCAAGGGAAATTTAGCAGTGAATTCTTATCTTAACATGTAACAAAGAGGAAGCATAAAAAGATTAAACAAATGCCACAAAGTTGAAAAATAAAAATAAAATATACTAAATGAAAGCAGAAGTAACTAATACAGATAAAAACTAAAATTAATACTTTAAAATAAAAGAAAGCCTATTGTTTGAAGTACATAATAATTAAAATACATCAACTATCAGCCCAATTAAAGAAAAAGAGAATCTCAGCTTTTGTATCTGTTTGCAAAATTTCTATAATGAAACTATTTTTCTTTAGTGAGAAAGCAGCAGTATAAAATAACATTATAAGGGATAAATGACTTAATTGAGGAATGCTACCTAAATGATAAATAATCCCAATAGTATTCAAACTGTTGGACATAAAGTACCTTAAATGAAAAGATCAATGTCTGGTTACAAAAACTTCTCAAGGAGATGTCACAGAGTTAAAGGTTAAATTAAGAAAAATGTTCAGATCACATGTCACAATGAGATAAAGTCCTTAATTTATGAAAAGACAGAAAAATTGATATTAAAAAGGACAAATAATTCCACAGAAAATGGACAAAGTAAAGCATGGGTGGCTTACATAAAAAAAGATTTCAATAGTTCTTAAACATATGAAAAGATGTTCAACATCACTTGTAGTATGTGAAAAGGTAAAGTTTAGTAATACTGACCACCCTTTGTACATATTAAGATGTGCAAAACTTTTTAAAAATGATAACTAATGTTGCTAGGAGAAAAATGTTTCAAATCTTAAGGACAGAAATTTGGAAGTATCTATAAAAATTACACAGGCATATTGCTTTGAAGCAACAACTCTAACGTTCAGAATTTATCTCATATAGGTACTTGTATATATATAAAATGGATGCGCCAAAGTTGGTCAATGCACCATTATTTTTATATAGCAGAAGACATGTAGCAAACTAAATGCCTATTAACAGGTGAACTGATGAAATTACAGTGCATACATGCAATTCAACATTATATAACTATAAAAAGAATGTAGAAGTGGTTAATGTAATAAATCTGAAAGACAAGTTGCATTGTAAAATTGAAACAAGCACACTATAGAAAAGTGCATAAAACAAGAAGCTAAATAAAATATTTTCTCAGTTTTTTTACAAATACAAATTTCTTAGCAAGATAAATAAGAAACTAATAATAGTATTATTTTTCAGGAGGAATACTGTGTAGGGGCATGATTGGAAAGACAGTTCTATTCAATTTTTTATGTTTATGCAAATGTATTATTATTTAAATTCAGATTATAGATGAGAATTTAGGTGAAATTATATAAATGTGGTATAGGATATATTATATTTTAAAGATTTCTGAGAAAATATTAATATTTTAAGAAAACTGATTTTGCAACATGATAGGCAAAATAGATTGTAAAAGGGAGTTGGAAAGCAAGGATATCTGTTAGAATATTTCTATGATACTCTTGGTATGAGTTGATAGTTTTTAAAATTAAGATGGTGCCAATGAGAATGCAAAAGGAAGAGCAAATGTATAAGGCCGTTTTTAGTATAAAAATAAAACAACGACTAAAATATGGTTAAAGGAAGCATTTACACAGGACATAACTAGGTTCTACATAGCCTAGTTTCCTGAAAAATAAGGAATGAATAACTTTTAAGGATATAGTAAATTGAAAAGATGTTCTAATTCTGAATTAATTTTTAGAAGTCTTAATTTATGTTTACAAAGACATTAATTTTTTTATAAATTTGTGTTTTAAACAAACATTAATTAAATAAAAAGGAATTATAATCTTTTGTTGCCCTATAAAACAGATGTACTATTTAGTGTCACAGATATACTTAATACATTTGATGCTTAAAATTTTATATACTCCTATAATTATAGAAAAAAATCAGACTAATGAGACAAATATTTTAAAAGTAAGCACAAATCCATCCCACTACTGAAAGATTTTTATTAACTCTTTTTTTTCACACTTTAAAGATATCCTTAGGAATCTTTTCCTTCATTTATAAGTATATTTTAAGGGGTCTATACTTTGCCTTGATGTTTAATTGTATACCATATATTGTTTCTTCTTTGTCAATCAAAATGAATATTTCAAAATGGTGGTCCAAAGGAATGGTAACATTAGCGTCTGTATCTATATTATATATTTCCTACTAATTCAGCTCTAGTCCCAAGATGACAAAGTTTCTGTATAATATTACCCATTTTATTTGCTACTTATTAGGTATTAATTTTTCTACAAAATAACGTTTTTTTTAAAAAAAAGTCTTTAACAGTGTTGCACTCAGACTTCTGATTTTAATTTTATTTTGGGACAAAAATATTTTCAAAAGCATTTATAGCAACCTCAGTTGTTAAATGGCTCCAAGCTCAAACTTTCCACTATTCAAACAGCAAAGTGTGAAAACATCTGCCCAGTGTTTGTAACTTTGCTCCACAGTTGAACCAAACATCTGATTTGAATAAACCTGTATGGGTGGAGAGTAAGTGAAATACGTGCTGCATCTCACCAGGCAAACAAAGGAGTGAGGCTTTAGTGCTGCTCTAGCTCACACAACATATGTTTAGTGCTTGTATTAGTGTGTAACATTCATTCTTTGCCTTTTTTCTTTCAGTGCTTTACTTGTACAAAACATCGTAACCATGGCTCCAAAGAAGTTAGTGATACCAGATAAAGCTAAGAGGGAAATGGAGAACCACGATACAGTTAAAGAAAGAAATCTGTGAATTTAAATCCTGGAAAAATGAATTTTAAATGTAATTTTTGGGCTTAGAACCAATTATTTGGTTTTCCATTATTTAGTATGGGAAAAATGTATTCATTACTTGAACTTTTTCATGTTCAAACATGAATTTGTAATGAATTGAGTTCAACAACCGAAATATCACTGTATTTCTACCCATTTCTGGAATCAGATTTATTGTTAAATTTCACAAACTAAAATATAATTTCTAAAACTATGAATTTCTTATCATAAAAATTATAATAATAAAGCGATAATGACAGCAGTGAATTACCAGAAGCTTGAAAAATACCACTTATGTTTACCTGAGGTGGGAGATTTACAGCGCTCAAGTTCCAGGGGAACTGGACTGTCATTCAGTTCAGTCAAACCTAAAAGCATACGACATAAAACAGGTAATTAAACATGATGGTAGAAAGATGTAAAAGCACTTTATTATTTTCAAATGAATTAGCTACTTTAAGAAATGATCTAATTTCATCAGAAAATAGATTAAGACAAATGAGAAATATAAGGGGATACAATAAACCCTCTATTTCAGGATAAAAAGTTATTGGCTTTTAAAAGACCTTTCAAGAGGGCCAGAAATGTAGTAGGCTCAGTGGTGCTGTGCCTTCCTGGTGAACACAAGGTCCTGAGTTTGATTCCCAGGACCAAAACTATTAAAAAGAAGTGCTAGAAATTTTAAATTTTATATTTAAAAAGTACAGTATTACATACTTGTTTTGTTCAATCGTATAAAATTTTCTTATAAAAAGGACATTTATTTTAATTACAAAATATTTCTAATTACTTCCTATTCTACAATTTGTGTGTATAAATAAATCAAAAAGACATTCTTGGGGCCGGGGATTTAGCTCAGTGGTTCCACCTCCTGCCTGGCAAGCACAAGGACCCAAGTTCAATTCCCGGTTCAAAAAAAACAGACATTCTTTTTAGCTTCTTGTTTCTTATGGCTTTCTCTATTGTGCTTGTATCACCACACAGTTTATCTTTCTATGCCATCACTTTCCTGACAAATTCAAGAGTAATTCCAACAGATTGATACACATTTTATAACTGCCACTGTCTGTAAGCAACACATGTACTTACACAAACCTGGATGGTATAGCCTCCTAAACACCAGGCTGTACAGAGTGTTGCTCTGGGCTACAAACCTTTCCCATACATTGCTGTATTAGAAGCAATTGTGACACAGTGATAGGTCTTATGTATCTAAACACAGAAAAGGTGCAGTAAAAATATGAGGTGAAAAAAAACTTTACACCTCCTTAAAATCTTCTAGGACCATCATAGCATATGTAGTCTGTCATTGATTGAAACATGTAGCATATATATGTACAGCTTTGTATGCTACATTATTCTGCCTGAATATTTCAGTTTTTCATAAAACTTTTTGTACCATTTTAGGCATATTGTTTGCTCTACTTTTTACTTCACTGAAAAATTTCAAAACTCTTAATGCTCATCCAACCATTAAATTTCCATTTATAATCATGATACACTTATAATTCACTGATATCTATTACTGTGAATCTGGAAGTACACATTCATCAATCTAAACTATCTGTAACATATATTTTACTCCAGACATATAAATTGGATGGGAAAAATTGTAACTAAATAAGCATCACATATTAATCTATAGAGATGCAACAGAAACAACATAGGCAGTCCCTGAAAGTTTACTGACAGACTTTGTTATCTGCAAAGAGAACAGCAAGTGAGAAACAACAAATTAGAAACAGAAAGTTATAAAGATGAGACATTTGAACTAGAAACATTAAGAAAAGTAACTTGGAAAGCTAAATAGGAATAGGTAGAAAGAACTTATTTTATGACTATTGAGTGACCTTGGACTGTTTAATGAAAGAGTAAAAATACACAGATCTCATGAAGACTTTGACAGCATAACTATTAAGTCAGTTTATCAAATTATAGAATGCCTAATGTTTCCTATGTTCTCTGCTATAACAGTAATCATTTTTCACATCTAACAATGCTACGAGAAAAGTCATATTATTATACCTATTGTATAAATTAGAAAACAGAGGTAGAGGCTATTACATAAACTCCCCAAGATTATACAACTAAGAGGTAGGAGAGCTTATATGTGATCACTATAATATATTTAATAGGAAAGAAAAGGCAAAGTATATGTTAGAGTTTCATCAAAAATTTAAAATAAAATTTTGTAGTGAAAGAGCTAAGCTTCATTTATCTAGAAAATACCGTATCGTCTATTTCTGTAATGTCAGTTGAAATGGTTATTTTCCTAGCTTATTCTGAATTCATCTACTTTTCTGTTTGACACACTTAATAATTACAGCAAAACTATTTCCATGTGATAATTTAAAATGTGTCAAAATCTTATACTATTTTACATTAATCATCATTTAGTATTATATAATTGTTCAAAACAACCAATATTTAAAATGCATGTTTTTTTCTGAGTATAGCAGTAATTCTTTGTCCCTGTAGAAACCTACAAATATAGAAGCAAAAGAGAGGATTTTTAAAAATTACTTAATTTCATCATAGTTTGGGTTGACTTTCTTCCTTTCATTATTATTTTTAACCCAACAAAGTATCATATTTATGTTTTCCATATAGTGTCATATTAAAAATAACTTTCCTTGCCTTTAAAATATCATCAAGTCATTATAAGGACATAGCAGACCTTTTACTTAACATCCCTATATTACAAAGTATTCCAGTCTTTTCTATAATATATACTGTGGAAACTATGTGAAAAAGTAGATTTTCTGTTTTGTTTTATTTTTTACAGCACTGGTAATTGAACTCTGGGCCATCACACTGAGCTACATTCCTAATCTCTAGCCCTTTAAAAAATTTTTTTGGGGGCTGGGGATTTAGCTCAGTGGTTTGGTGGCCTGTCTTGTAAGTGCAAAGACCAGAGTTCAATTCCTGGTACCAAAAAAAAAAAAAAATTTTTTTTTTTTTTTTTTTTTTGAGAGATAGCGTCTTGTTAAACTGCTAAATTTAGCAATTTAGGCTAGGCTGAAACTTACAATCCTCCCACTTCAGCCTCCCAAAGTACTGGTATTTACAACTATGAGTCACCTGGCTTGTCTTTTTTTTTTTTTGCTATGAAATGTATCTAATTTTTCCACTATAGTCTTGATAGGGCCTATATATTTTACATCCTTATCAGTAAGTTATGAGAGTTCTGGCTGCTGAATCCATCACCAATATTGGTGAACTAAAAGTGTTAGTTCTTCTAGTTACACTATCTTCCTAGGATTTTAAAATTTCTCTGGTTCAATTGACAATTGAACTCTTTCATATGCTTATTGGCTATTCAGATGTCTTTCTTTGTGATGTTCTTATTCAAGACGGATTATTTTTTTGTTGGGTAATTTAACTTTTTGCTATGTAGTTGTAAATATTTTAAAACACAGTTTAGGTAGTGGTCCTATATCATAAGTAGATATAAATATTTAGAGCATGTGATCTTTTTCAATGATAGCTTTTGATGATCAGAAATTTAATTTACTTCAAGGACAATTAATCATTTTTCCTTTGTCATTTTCTTTTGATTGCTAAGTAATCACTGTCAACCTTCTAGTCATGAAAATGTTATTCTTTGTTGTCCTCTAGAAGCTTTCTAACTTTTAGCTTTCATTTTTTAGGTCAATCATTCATGCCAAGGTAATTTTTGATTAGAGCATGAGGTGGAGATTAAGGTCCATTATTCCATGATTACTTTTTAGAAGAGTTTCTTTTCTTTATTGTTTTTATGGTTGGCATACATATGTGGGAATATTTCTAGACTTTCTATTTTCTTATTATAGGTTTATTAATCTTTTTATCACACTACCATAGTTAATGTTTTACAGCACCTCTTGAAATCAGGTAGAGAAATACTCCAACTTTTTTCCTCTTTCCCAAGTGTTTTTAAATTATCTTGAGTCCTTAGCATTTCCATATAAATTTTAAAATCTATCAATTTCTGTAAAAGATATGCCAGGCTTTTAGATTGCTCTCTCTATATATTTATATATTTATATATGATAAACATTGTTTAAAAATTGAGTCTTCCAATCCTTAAATATTGTATTCCTTTCCATTTAAATGTTTTTCTAAAAATATCCTATCAATATTTTGTAGACTTAAAATGGAGGTCTTGTGTGTGGAATTCTTTGATCATTTACTTTATGATTTTCTGCATCTTTTATCCATTATTATAAGCAGTACATTGCAATTTCAATCAATTGTTGACATGTCTTTTGCTCCCTTTGATTCCATTAACTCTTGCTTTGTGTATTTTTTAAGTCTTGTAAGGTGTATATATGTTTATAATTGTTACATCTACTGGTTTATACATCATTATAAAAATCCCCTTTAATTCTAGCAACTTTTTTTGTTGTTTAAAGTCTATTTTGTTTTTTAAAGTCTGATGTTGTTTACTAAATATTTGCATGATTTTTTTTGCATGATTTTTATAAAATTTATTTTGGTGATTAAACCCAGGGCCTTATGCATTCTAGGCAAGCTACATCTCCAGCCTTGTTTGCACAATCTTATCTTTCTACTTTCAACTTGTTTGTATCTTTGAATCTAAAGTTTGTCTCCCACAGATAGTATAAACATGAATCTCAATTTCTAAAAATCTTGGTCTCACAATCTATGTCGTTTGATTGGATTACACAACCCAGCAAATTTAATGTTAATAATTGATATAGTTGTATTACATCTACCATTTTCCTTTTGGTTTCCTATATGCTTTGTTACTATTTTGCTCTTCTAGTCTGTCTTTATCTACTTGTTTGGCATTAAGTGATTACTTATAAGTGTAAAATTTATATCCTTTAATATATCTTTCATGATCTGTTTTATAGTTATCCTAGTGATTGCTATAAGATTTTCTATATATAACTTCACATATCATAACTGAATTTAGAAAGATACTAGCTTAATTCCAGTGAGATGTAGAAACATTACTCTTTAGGGCTGGGGATTTGGCTCAGTGGTTCTTCCACCTGCCTGGCAAGCACAAGGTCCTGAGTTCAATCTTCAGTAGCAAAAAAAAAAAAACAAACATTTTTAAGAGCTCTATTTCTTCTGATATGCTATTGTTAGTATACATATCTACATATATTAAAGCCTATAAAACATTATACAAATTGTAATTATTACCTAAGTCTATGCCTTTTATAAAAATTAAAAGAGTAAATATATATATTTACTACCTTATGATCTGGTGTCATTTGCTTGGGCTTGATCTTCCCCACTCTGTGTTGCAATACAGTCAGTTCATTTAGGAAGAATTTCAGACCTCTCTGTTCTTTTAGAGTTCGTTTTCCCAGGCAAAACCTCTGAGCCACTATTCTGGGCCCTGGGTAACTTCTGGTCTTTTCGGCTAATTATTTCTGGCAAGAAACTTCTGCCTTATGGGAAAGATGGGGGAGGGCAATCAGATTTCAGCATTTTTTGTTGGCTATGTCTTGGGTAGAGCTCAGTCATTATGGGGAATATATGACCTGTGATTTCTTGATCACATTTACCAAGGTTCCTATGACTTCTTGTTTCACACCCACTAAGAATGTAGCCTCTTCTCCTTGGGTATGAAGGAAAAGAAAAATGCTGGCAACTAAGAGGAGGCTGTGGCTCATGTGCAACAGATTCTCACTTTTAAGTTTCAGTAAGTTTCCTTACATGTTCCTTTATTTATGACTTTAAAACAATTTACTTTTTTCCTTCCTGGAGAATGGGTCCTTGATGCTCTTCAGGCTGCTGTGTAGAAGTCTATCCTATACACTTTTTAAAAATTTATTTTCTATTTCTTTGCTGCTATCATATAGCGGATTTGTTTTTATATGTTGACATTTATTCTTTAATCTTGCTAAATTCATTTTTATAGATTTGCAGCTTTCTTATAGATTCTAAGGTTTTTATATACATCGTCATATCAATGTCAAATAGTCTTAACATTTCACCTATAATCTTTAGGCATTTTTTCTTGCTTTTTGCCCTAAATAATCAAATAAAATTCTGAATAATAAGAAGAGTGGACATCTTTCCCTTCTTACCAGTTTTAGGGTATTTCATAATCAAATATAATATTATCTGTAGGTTTTTCATAGGCAGGACTTATTTAACCAAGGAAACAATCTGGCCTGTGATGAACAGATGGAAAGAGTTCTCTTTTGTTCTATTTCCTAGAAATGTTTGCATCAGATTGATGTCACTTCCTCCTTAAATGTTTGATAGGGTTAATCAATGAAGACATCTGGGGCCTACAATTTTCAATGAGGTTATTTACTTTTCAATTTAAAAATTTTAAAAGAAAGTTATTTATACTTTCCAATGCATTGGGTGTCAGTTTTGTTAAGTTTTGCTTTTCAAAACATCTCTTAATTTTATCTAAATAAAAATTTCTAGTGATACAGTTGTTGAAAACATTATTTTTATTGTCCATAGAATCCATAGTGATGCTCCTTTTTATTCCTAGTATTGATAATACCTGCCTCTTATTTATTCTTGATAGTCTCATTAGGGATTTAATAGAGTTTGTTTTCAAAGGATTCTCTTGTGATTTTTAAATCGGTTCTATAGTTTGCCTTCTATTCCACTGATTTATGATCTTTCCCATTTCCTTCCTTAGCAATGTCACTGGATTAAGAAACAGCTATTAATAAAGCTCCTTCCTAGGTGTATCTGGGCGGGTCATGGAGGCACTATATATGGTCCCTCATTCATTTCTCTTCGGCAGAGGTTTCCTGCTCTGCTTCCCAGTTGCCACGCATTTTGCAGCTTTATGTTTTAATGTTTTATGTACTAGGCACTATGTATTAATTTTTACTTCTCCAAAAATCATATGAATAGAACCAACAGTATGTACTCTCTTTTCTGGTTTCTTTTACTTAGCATAATTATTTGAGATTCATCCAGGCTACACCATTTGTCAAGTATATAAATTTTTGTTTCTGTTAGTGTGTCATTACACAGATTAATGAGAATTTATTTAACCATTGACCTATGAGAAATTTGCATTGTTGCAGTTTTGACTATTTCAAATAAAGCTGAAAGGAATGTCTTTGTGTGGATACATACATACTTTTATGTCACTATAGGGCAAATAGGAGTAAAATGGCTAGATCATATCATAAATGTGCATTTAATAATTTAAGAAACTGTGGATAATTTACTTGTCAGCACTTGGTATGATCACTCTTTTAAATTTTAGCTGCTTTAATAAATGTGTATCACCTATCTTTTTTTTTTTTTTGTACTGGGGATGGAATTCAGGACGTTGTGTTTTTGAGGCAGGCACTGGAACCATTGAGTTAAATCCCTGACCCCTCACATTTTTAATCTACATTTCCTTAATGATAAATATTTTAAAATATCTTTTATATGTTTATTATGCATCTGTTCATATTCTTTTGTGAACTCTTTATTAAAATAATTTTTATTTGATTATTCTCTTGAGTTTCAATAAATTTTCATATATTCTAGACGTAAGACCTTTATCAGATATATACTTTACAGGTATTTTCTCCTAGTCAGTGGCTTCAAATTTTCACTCTCATTAAGTAGAGGGCAGTTGTTTTATCTAAATTTTATTTTATGCATCTTTTCAAAGAGAGTTTTATCTAACCCAAGGTAAGCAAAGTCTTGGGGTTTATTTTAGATTTATACTTTTAGAATTTCAAATTTAAGTTCATGATACATTGTGAGATTTTCTGTAAAACTTAGTAGAGTATGGATCCAAATATTTTTTTTCTACACAAGATATCCAATTGTTGAAGCAGCTTTAGTAGAGAATATTTCTTTCTCCAGTTAACTGTCTTTACAAGTTTGTTGAAAAACAGTTGCCCATATACATGTTATTCTATTTCTAGAACCTCTATTATATCCAATGATCTATTCATTACTGGATGAATAGAAAATTGTCTTGATAATCCTTTTAAAATAAGCCTTGAAATAAATTAGCATTAGTTCTCTAGTAACTATTTCTAAAAAAGTTTTGACTATTCCTAATCATTTGTATTTCCTCATGGACTTTAGAATCAGTTTGTCAATTCGTAGAAAAATATCTGCTGGATTTTTACTAAGACTCAACACTGAAATTGCAGACTAATTTGAACTGAACTGACATCTCAATAATATCAAGTCTTCTGAAATGTGAACATGGTGTAACTAATTTATTTAGGTCTAATTTTTCTAAGCAATGCTTTGTTGGGTTTCAGTGTGTGGGTCTTTCATACCTGTTGTCTCATTTACAGCTGACTCTTATTTTTGATGCTATTGTAAATAGTATAATTAAAATGTTAATTTCAGCTGGTTTGTTGTGAGTATACAGAGATTCAATTGAGTTTTGTGTAATGACATTATATCCTACATTTTCTTAAATTCACATTGCAATCCTAGTAGCTTTTTTCTTTAAGGTTTCATTAGATTTTCTTTATACTGAGTTCAGTTGCATATTATTAAACTATTTAAATTCTTCCTTAACAGTCTGAGTAAATTTATTTCTTTTTTTACCGGACTGGCAAGCATCATAAAATTTTCAATAGAGTTAGATGTGAGTTATAAATATCTTCTAGTCTGACTGGTGGGGACAGGCACTATTTCTTTAGAGTACTAGGCATTATTTCCTTTAATTTTTCCACTTGGTTCTTTACCTGATCCTGGTAGCTTCTTTGGATATATGTGCTTGAGGACTAAGCACTGCAGACTGCTAGAATTCTTTCTTTGTGAATAAAATCTATAAATCACTAGCATTCTTTCCCAGTTGTAGCTGCTTTGGCTTCCCAGGTTTCTCACATCCCATTGTCTAGGTCAGCCAGATGACCAGTTTCCACCTAGGTTTCCCCTCCCTTGCTATAGTCTAGCAATTGTTTCAATACATAGGTTAGTTGATTGTAGGGCTCATTGCTGTTGTTTCTGTCACATGTAATTTTTAAAAATTGGTTTAGGTCTTATGTCTCAAAAAATGTTGTCTTTTTTATTTATTTATTTATTTTTGGTTGTTGCAGATAGATGAAATCTGGTACCTATTACTCTGTCCTGTTGACTAGTTTTTTCTTATCTTGCAAAGTTTCCCTTAAGTGTTTTCTCTGTAGATAGGCTTTTTCCTGGCAACACTGAAAAATAGGTCTAACTTTACCTTCTTTTCTCCTTTTCTCTATCACAGCACTAATGTTTTCCAGTTATAACAGTATATCAAAAGATTAAAATGCATACCGCCTATGACAAATGGAAGAAAAGGCTGTAGTTGCTTCACTCACAATTGTGTGCTCAATGCCTAGATAAAAATGACCTAGTAGTTGTTCAATAAATAGTTTTTCAAGTTTTTCCTCTATTTATGGTTTAGTATATTTTGCTTTTGTTCCCCTTAAGATATTCCTTTTCTTAAGTCTTTGTTTTATTTTCTACAATTTTGGACTATCTCTAGTCATTTGAAAATATTTATTTGCCTCCTCTATTAGATCTTATTTTTCTCTTTTCTATCATTTCTTCTTTATTTTATTTTATTTTTGTCTTTTTAGGACATACTATCTTTCCTTAAATTGAAAAAAAAAATTTCAGTGAAAGAAAGAAAATATACACAGATGGGCTTGAGGTTCTTCAAAGAATTCCTTCTTGCATAAATAGAAATTGATATACAAGCAAATTTTTTCTGTCTTAAAAATGCTATCTTAAAAATACTTTTCAAACTTCCTTTAACTCAAATGATATATGATTAGTTCTTAACTAGCAAAATTTCTGTCACTATCATGAGTAAATCAGTACTCATTGAGGCAACTGACTTTTTAGTCGTTTTTGGTACACTGTTTATGATGGTAGGAAAATTAAGTTATTTAATCTTTCTGTTCCTTTATTATATATAATAATAAACATCTAATATTTATAGAAGAACTTTTATAAACATTAACCCAAAGTTCCACAACACTCAAAGGGATTATCATTTTTATTTTATCTTGTATGGGAAGAAAAATGTCAGAGTGAGTTATGTTTCTTCCTTAAGATTATACATTAATAGGTAGCTAATAAGTAGCAAAAGTAAAATTTGATCTAAGTCTTCTCACCACAAGTGCTATGTCTTCAGAAAGCATTCATTGCTTCTAAAAATAATTTGTAAAATATGAAAATTTCATTTCAGCTATACAATTTCATTATTTTATGATGTGAAAGATTTGCAGATGAGAATTAAATGGTTTAGGGAATGTGACTTATTAGAGCCTAGCCAAGATGATAAAGTAACCTGTAAAAAGTCCAGGAAGACTGAAATCAAGATGTTTCTCCACACTGTAAAAGTATTAGGTCCCAGATAGGATGTGATATCATTTTAAAAAGCAAAACTGATATAACAGGGTAAAATAAAATATAAAAATGTTTAGACATTTAAGGGACCTTCAGAGAGTACTTTGTTTAGTACATTCATTTAAAATATGAGAAAAACAAATTGCTTAATTTTTAAATGTTACTTCATAGATAGTGGGTAAACACTGGGTAAAAGTGCTTTCAGATTATAGAATAATAGATTTCATTTCCAATGTACACAATCTTTAAAAGGCAGAGACAGGATCATACCGTAGACACTATAGAGGTTCACTAATGTAAGACAAAAATTAGTTTCTCATTTTAAGACACTAATCTTTTTCAACATTAATTTTCTAATATGTAGAGGATTCAACTAGCAAACATCTATCTCAAAAGATTATAATAATCATTAAATTATAGGACATTAGTCAAATTGCCTAGCACAATCTCAGAACAGAATGGACCCTTAACAGAAGCTAGTTCTGTCTCTCCAACAGGAATAGTAAGTAGGTTTTTCTGACAAGAAGCAATGCATGAAAACAATGCATAGTCTCTTTTATACTAATATGAGATTATACAAATATAACCAGATATTAGCAATAGTTACATTTTAATCAAAATTTTATTAAAATTTATTTTAAAAAGTAAACTCTAGAATATAATTTTAGTCATTTAATAATTAGTTTATTTGCATAACATACAATGCTAATCATCAAAAGGAAACTTCAGGACATGTTATTTCCAATATGAAGACTTATTTGGTCTTTATGAAAATCACTGGTAGAGACAAGGAGGATCCTTAGAAGGACTTGATTTTTACTTCTGTCTTCACATTTTAGAACTGTAGTTAGAAGAAATTATGACTGGTTTTGCAAAATTTTAGGAACTCAGTGATGACAGAAATTAGTTTTCATTTATCAAATTTGAAAATTTCCCTGGCTGTTCATGGAAGAGATAAAAGCCTGCTACCATGCTCTATTCTACCATCATCATTTATCTACTGGGCTCATAACTTGTGCTGGATGTAGAAGATACAAAGATATTTTTTTTACTATTAATTTTTATACTAAAATTTAAAATATTTAACTGATATAGTCTTTAAATTCTTGTCATGCATTTATTATAAAGGTAGAGAATAAACATAAAAATAAGTAGCCACACAAATGAATCAAAACATTACATGTCTGTACACTGCAGCAACTGCACACAATGAGCAAATAAACTGGCAAAGCAGGGCTCTGGATGGCAGTACAAAGTCAACTTTCAGCAGGGCATTTCCAGAAAGGAGATGGTACGAATAAATCATAAGGGTAATAAGATACAAACAGTTGGCTTAAATAGAGCTTATTTTATAGAAAAGTTAAAAATCCACTTGAAGATGTAGACAGGAATTATATTTTGGAGGATCCTGAATGAAGGTTTGAAAGCTTTGATATTTTATTTTGAAGGGAATAAAAAATTATTGATCATTACTCAAAACTTGTTTAACCTTGTAACATGGCCAGTACTGTAGAATTCTCATGAACTAAGAGCCTGCTTTTGTTCTTTATCCTCAGTTCATAATTTCCCTTTTTACCTGAAAAGCACTTCATATTTACTATAGAAAATTAGAATATATAGTAAAGGTAAAAGAAGAAATTTGTAAAATCCAATCTTACATTCTGGAAAGTCTTCTACTTCATTGTGTATAAGTGCACATACCCACACAACAGAGGGATTCTAGCTTCAGAGGTCTAAGCAGGATTCAAAAATTCTGGAAACTATTTACAATTAAGATTTTGGCTGTAATCCTTTATGTAATAGTAGAAGATGGGTGTTAAAGAATGGCACTGTATAGGACAGGTGTCAGCAAATTATTTAATGTGAAGAACAGCATAAGAAATACTTTAAGCTTTTGTGTTATGTGGTTTTTGTTGCAACTACTTAACTCTGCCATTGCAGTATGAAAGTAGACATTGAAAACATGCAAATGAATTTTGAATGTGGCTGTGTTCCAATAAAACTTTATTATGAAAACTAAAATTTACATAACTTTCAAGCACCAAGACATATCAAAGAATCTAATCTTTCTGTTTTAGGAGTAGCAGAAGGCAAGATACGTATCAGGGTTCTCACTTAAGGCACCAGAAACAGATGCAGGATATACCCACAAATGGGTTCATTGCTAGACAATATTTGTGAGCAAAAATATTATTGGGCATTAAAGGAAAAATTTTAAGGATTTCAGAAAGGAACTTAAATGAGGCAGTTAAATCTTAGATTTTAGAACTGATGTAATTCCATTAGTATCTACAAACTGGTGAGGTCTGAAAAAATTCAGGTTACAAACAAAATACATGTGTGAATGTACATATGTGAACAATGTATATTATGTATGCACATTTTATAAAAAGATAAGGCCCATCTTGTATATATATTTGTAGACCACATAATTTTCTACATAATATGTTAACATAATGTAAATGTTTTTCATGTCAATATATTTTACCTATGTAATTAGTATGATCTGTACCTCTAATCATAAACAACTTTACTTCTCATATTTTCTGCACTGTTTTTAGAATTGGTTACTACAGTCATCTTTATATATGCATTTGCTACCATAGGGAATGTTAATGTTATTCAGCATTTTATTTGTGACTTCAGTTTCTCTATTTATAGAATTTGGTATTTAACAGGAATGTAGACTTGGGTATTGCCTTTTAATAAAAGCATCTGAAATTAGGAAGTTAGTTAAAAAATATTATGGCACTGGTTACAAAAATGTTATAAAGTGGCCAAAAGCACAAGGTTTCCAAAATAAGAAATCATTAAGTTATTATCATTATGGTTTATCAGTTTTTTTAAAAAACAAAGACACCATACCTTTTAGCCCTCAAGACAAATGATACTGATTTTTTTACTGAAAGGACTAGTCTGCATGGTTTGAAATAAACAATGAAACAGAGTATGAGTGAAACGAGTACATGACAATAATGATTTAAAATGCATATATAATAATTTATTTTAAAATTATCAGGTTGCATTTTCATAACAAAACAAAAATTTGCATGCATACTGAATGTGTTTTCAAAAAAACACATTACTGAGCATAGATATATGAATTTAAGTCAAGCATTACAACTCCAAAATGCTATTTGCCTAACCTTTATAGAACTTACTCTGATAGGAAGTACGGATCCGTTTCGTTAAATCAGGATAAAAGTTAGACAGGCCACGCATGCAAAAGTTGTCTTTGGAACATGCCAGAACCCCAGCATCAGCAGCAGGCAGAGGAAAGAGAGAAAAATAGTCTAAAGTGAAAGGAAGTGATATCATACCATAATCTAGAACAGCCAAGATGAAGAAATTGCAGCAAGATTAGGTAGTTAAATTAGAAAGGAGATATTGAAAAAAAAATCAATTCAAAATAAGTGATAAATGATGAAAATGCTATAGCAATTTTATTTAATCAAATATAGAAAATGATGGCATGTTTTTCATATATGTTTTTACATAATGCACTTAGTTGGCTTGTAATATGTAGAAATTACTTCATTAATATACAAAGGATTGTCTTTAATCCTCCAGCAATTAAAAAGAATGCTGACGGATTTTAGTTTATTACTTTACAATATTCAGTGAGTACTCATTGTAGTCATGCAATACAGACCAAGTTTATGAGTATATGAGATTCTTTAGCTTTAAAGTCATCAAAATTCTAAACTATAGTCCTAGTTTATGAGATTTAATAGGTTTACATTCATTTTTCTATGAAAAAATGTTCACTTTCACCATACTGTATATATTCAGCAAGTAACTTTGAAGATGTCAGATGATCCAAAACTTTTTTGATTGAATTGGTGTTTTCAGCATTGCAAATGGTGCTATACTACCCTTTGATATCTTCCTACCCTAAAAACTGTGAAATTTCAAAAATCAACCTTCTTTTTCCAATCATGAAGAACCTTACGTACATTTATGCACAATTTCTCTTATTTTGCTCTTTCAAAAGCTAGTATTGGTGGAAATAGAGCCTGTAGATTTTTAAATCTGTAGTTCTCCTAAAATATTGATAAAAGTTGAGATCTTTGTATAAAAAAAGCCCTCAGGTTCTATAGGAGAAATATTGTGCCCCTGAGAAGGTCTAAACTAGCAATTTTAAAGTATAAGAGTTAACAAAAGAAGTGTTAGTAAAGAAAAATTTCAATTGTGTCAAATGTTATTAGTTAAAAAGAAAAATTCACTTACTATCACATTCAAATGTTAAATTTGGCATAACTGCAATTTGGAGAATAAGAACTACCACCATGTAAGATTTTAATTTTTATTATAAAGTATTTTTAATGGGTATGTTCAGTAAAAAGACCTATATTTCCTGTTGATTGTTTGAAACAAAACAGTGTCAAGAAATTTAAAAATTTAATTTAAAAATTGTCTAAAATACCACATATTACTATAGAATCATTTTCATCTGCAAAGCTTTTGCCTAATTTTTACCAACTATATCAGCGAATCAAAAAAATACATAAAATTTTGGCAATGTTTATGAAGTAAATTATGGAGATTATATATTGAAAGTCTAGTAAATTTTTGATAATTTAGCATTACACCCTAATTAACTTGTTTCTTTCCTTTTATGGTTAAATTTAATTGTCCTATCAAAAATGCTATCTTTCATTTTTTTTTTTTTTTTTTAACTGGTACCAGGGATCAAACTCAGGACCTTGTAAGGCAGGCGCAGAGCCACTGAGTTAAATCCCTGCTCCATTTTTTTTTATTTTTTGAGACAAGGTCTCACTACGTAGTTTAGGCTGGCTTTCAACTCACTATGTTGCCCAGGCTGGCCTAGAACTCGAGGCAATCTTCCTGCCTCAACTTCCCAAGCACTAGGATTATGGGTGTGCACCACTATGCCCGGTTTTCACAGCATGTAAAAAGATTATTAATATTTACTGAATTTCCAAAAACATTTCCAATAAAATTATCATCCATTAAGAATAGGTGACAGTTATAATATGTAGTTATTTGTAAAATTAAAAGTAGTAAATGGCCTTAAATTATCTTTTAAAATGGGCCAGATTTATAACAAGAAAGTTGTAAACAGCTTTTTCAACCACAGAACACTAATTCTAGAGGTATTTTTATATTTAATAATCTCTTATTTTATGTTATTTCTTAGAAATTCAATTTAAACTTCAGATGTTCCTAACTTCAACACCAAATTAACTTTTTTTTTTTTTTTTGGTACTGGGGATTGAACTCGGGTCCTTGGGCTTGTGAGGCAGGAAATAGAACCACTGAGCCAAATCCTCAGCCCACCAAATTGACTTTTAAAAATACCTCCTTGTTCTTTCAAAGATTCGGCTTTGTTTCTGCCCAATTTATTTTACTTACATGGTATTATAAATGTTGAGTTTATATTACCATGCATTTGAATATCATGAACAAAAGAATGACAAATCTGAAAATGAAAACAGATGAACAAATCAAGTTCATAACCCATCTTGTTTTGTCTCCTACCTGCAATGAACTGCTTGTTCTTTCTAGGAGACCGTGGCTGTCGCTGGTATAAGTCACTTGATCTATACAGATCAACAGTCCCCATGCTTAACAGTACTGTCTTCTGTATAAAATCCACCACTGCCAACCCATTGCAGTTTCCAAATGCAACTCTGAGAGAGAGAAAAATGCAACTAGAATGTATCAGAAGTATGATTATTGTTATCTGTAAATTAAATATTACTGGAAGTATTACCAAGTTTTGAGGAGGCCAGGCTGTGATTGGTATTATAAAGTCTGGAAAGAAGCCTTGCACTTACATAGGATAAATTGACTTAGTATAACCATAACTACTTAGTGCAAAAAATAGGGATGAACTACTATTATACTTTATTAGCAGTGTTTTGAGGTAGTGATTACCTATTTTGATCTTTATTTAAATCTTATGCTTTCATAGAAAAATGACATAAAATCTTAAGGGGGAAATGAGTCAAAAAATGTCCCACTTCAGTAGTTACAAATGGTTAGTTATGCAATATGATGCCTTTTTAAATAAAATTGTATTTATTATGATCCAACTTTAATTAAAATTTTTAATTTTAATTAAAGACAAGTTAAAATCAACCTCATATATCTAAAATTTTGACAACATAGTAGATACAGGGAAACACAACTTTCAGTGATAAAATTACAATTTTCTCACATTTTGGCACTGTATATTGTTGCACTTATTAAAAGGAAAATACTCATTAAAAGGAAATAACTAACTAAATTTCCTGATTAATGAAAATAGTTCTCCTAAGCAGGAATTTCATATATATATATATTAGGTCATTAAGTATGTATTAATTCATTGCTATCCATTTCTAACATGTACTCTAGATCAACAATTGTAAGTTTGCTTTTTTGCTTCCTAGGATAAACATAAAATACTGTAATTATAAGAATATTTTATTTGTTTTACATAATCTCCATGTTGTTTTATTATTAGATTGAATCTGTCTACCAACTGTGTACTGTCAGTTCATTCCTTTCCACTCCACCACACTGTCATCCTTACTTGTAAAGCAATGAAAGTAATAAATTCTACCCATACTAAATGTTTTCCACTTCACATAGAGTTCTACATCTTCCAGTAAAATAGACCCTGGAAACTGATCACTAACTAAGCTGATTCCCATCTTTATCATTTAAAGGTTATATGACTTGGAAGAATATTAATAAATTTTGCTGGGTTTTAGCGTCTTTATAATGAAAATGATATTATTTTGTCTTAGTTTAGCAGTATTTTATCAGCATCGTCAGAAAATTCTTTTTAAAGTATCTTGAAAATTTTCCATCCAAGAGAAAAATTGATAATAATTAAATTCAGTATTATACTTATTACAATTTATAGCAATGAGGCACCACCATTAGACTTCTTAAACATTAGAGCATACCTAATTACATTTTTCACTGTTAAACTAGCACAATCAACAAGTAGGATGTCTTCTTATTAAAACGCTTCAGTACAGCAAGAAAAACCACCAACAGTGTGAAGAGACAACCCACAATGTGGGGAAAACTTTTCACCAGCTATTCTTCAGACATAGATCTATTCACTATTTAGAATATATAAAGAAGTTTAAAAAATCAGACCTCCCAAATTTAAAGAACCAATCCAAACATGGGTATCTGAAATGAACAGACATTTCTCAGATAAAGAAGTAGAAATAGCAAAAAGCAATATGAAAAAATGTTCAACATCACTGGTCATTCCAGAGATGCAAATGAAAACAATGCTGAGATTCCACCATCCCAGAAAGAATGGCTGCTGTCATGAAATCAACCAATAACAAATGTTGGCAGGGCAGTGGAGAAAGAGGAACCCTGCTCCACTGCTGGTGGGAGTGTAGACTGGTTCAACCACTGTGGGAATCAGTATGGAGATAACGCAAAGAACTAGGATTGAAAGTCTCATTTGACCTAGCCATTCCCCTGCTGGATATCTTCCCCAAAGGATTAAAAGAATCATACTACAGTGAAATATGTGTACCCATGTTCATAGCAGCACAATTTGTAATAGCTAAAACTCGCCCATCAACTGGATAAAGAAAAAATTTTTAAATGTATATATATAAAATGGAGTACCACTCAACTATAAATAATAAGAAACTAGAAACAGTTATAGCTAAATGGATGCACATTGAGGCTATACTCAATTGAAATAAATAGGACACACATGCAAATACTGAATAGTTCCTCTAGGGTGAGAAACTGAAAGTGAAAGACTAAAATGTATAATAGATAACGTGAGATAGGAAGAAAGCGCTCAAAGGGGAAGTGGAAGTGGAAGGGGTAAGGGAAAAGAGAGAAGGGAATGGAATTAATAAGAAAAAAATAAAAAATGGAAACAAAGTCTTTGTAGATAGGGAGGGGTGGAGGGGTTGGAGGACAGAGGAATGGGGAAAAAATAAGAACCAAGATGGATTATGTAAAAGTGCAAATTTTCAATGATGAATGTGAATATACTGTATACTTTAAATCAATAAAATTAAAATTTAATAAAAAATTTAAATAAAATTAAAATTTTAATAGAATAAGATTGTCTCTAAGAGAATGACAAATTTTAATAAAATAAAATTTTAAATAAAATAAAATTTTAAAAGTGAGGAGATTGACTAATACACTTTCCAAAATCATACCTGAGCCCTTACATGAATACTGTCTACCATACCTGATGCGACATACTGATTTTCCTCCTGATTTAGAGATGTGCAGAACTTTTACTAGTTACATTCCATTATACAAAGACTAGACAGCCTATTTGGTGCCCGTGGGTTTTTAATTCCCAATACTTTGTTTCAATAAATCATTTTAAAATTGAAAACATGACAAGTTATATAGCTCTTCCTTAAAATATCAGCTTCAATTTTTAGAAAAGCTGTTTCTATGTTTATTCTGGTACCTAAATGAAAGATTTTAATGAATGGCAAAAAGAATAGGAAAAAATAATGGTTGAAATGTATTATTTAAAAATAATTACAGAGTAGATCCAGGGCAAAGTAATGAACCCTAAAATATTTCAGTAATGTAAACCAGTATGTCGGTGTTCAAAATCATTTAAGGGTTTGATCACTTAACCCAGTGAAAAGTGTCTCTAGTTGCTATTAATAACAAAATATACCCTATCAATCCCTATATCTCCCACATCCTTGTTTTGTTGAATTATTCTAGACCCAAGTTTGTAATCTATGAATTCTATTTTTTTATCTTCATTTCACATTCATGACTCCTAAGTTTATTTGGTATTTGTTCATTCCATGATTTCTAGTCTATGAATTTCAGAACTGGATGGCAAAATGTAAGCCCAACTATCATGAAACTAAGTACTCAAAGCAGACTAGCTATAAAGCATCCATAGGAGAAAAGTCTGTCTCCTTTAGAGAAAATTCAGAGGCAGCGAACCTGGAACTCCCGGATAAGAGTAAATACTGTTCCTTCAACTCTCCCAAAATTCGACCAAACTCCAAATATACCAATAGCAAAGGCTATCACCTTGGATTTGTAGGCAAAGTCCAAGCTGTCATAATTACAATAAGAAAAGACGTTAGTGCACGGAAACCCTTGAGTAATTAATCACAAATACTAACATGTTAACCACACTAAGATATATGCTAATAATGCCTGTTAGGAATTTTTTTTAAGATTTCTTTTTATAATTGCTAAATAGGATTTTCTGCAGTTACTAATAAAAAACTACTTACATTTTTGTAAGTTTTAAGATTGTCTCTAAGAGAATGACAAGACATTAGCTGAAACTATCTTCTGATGAGGGGAAATTCTTTATTCATAAGCATTCCCCAGGTAGAGTAGTACCAGCCAGAAGGATCTGCTATGCATCCTAACCAAGGCTCAGCCTTTACAGCAACAGAAACCTCAAGAGAGAAAACAAACAGGACAGCTTTCCCTGGAGATACCCACTGAATCCCTTAAGAAATGGGACACTGCAAAAATGACCAAAGGTCACTTAGCTAAGTGGCTTTGAACCTGTACCCAGGCAGGCATTTAGCTCACACAAGAGAATGACTGTTATGACTTATTTTCTCTCATGGAAAAAAAATTCCACTTCAAAATGGACATAGCAAGAATGATAGGAATTCAATAAAATAGGAAAGAATGAGCTGGGTTCCCCTAAGAATACAAGAAAATAGACATTAGAACAATAGAAAATAGACATTTCTAGGACATTATTCCAGCTAGGATTTCTTCCATTCATGGATGTGTGTCCTATCGATAAACATACTTTATCTTCTTTGGTCTGTGTGTGTGGGTTTGCAGGAGCAACACAGGAATGTGATGAGCCACAACAGAGCAACACAAGTGAAATTAAGTAGTTTTTAACTACTCTTTCTCCTCAGAAAATGAATATGCCCCCAAACATGACCAAATTTATTATTCCAAAAACTAAAGAAATCAAATTTTTAAATTGCCTGCTGCTTGTCTAACAAGATGTGAGAAAGTTTCTACCTTTCAAGAATCACTACCTTGTGATTCATCCAACCATTTTATTTTTATTTTTATTTTTTTCCATGTGTACAGGGGTAACACATCATACTAAATATGTAAGGTCATATCTACGTGGGTTTGATTACAGAAACTAATAAAGTATTCTCTAAATAATGAAAAAAGAATAAGATAAGACTATAAGAGCGAGAAGCAATTTAAATATGTTCAGGGACCATTTTCATCTCCAGAATTAAGGATTATTTTGATGTTACATCATTGCCTTTTCTCTTTTACTTTCCTTTTTAGTTTTATTTTAGGATTCCCTATTTTTAGTGTTCATACAGAGATTTCTTTAACTGAAATACCGAATAGTTTCTTTGGTGTGAAAAACTATAATAGTACACAGGATCCTAATGAGACAATTAATAATATGAAATAGGAAGTAAAGGGCTAAAGGTGTAAGGAAAGTGGGAAGGGTGGGGGAAAGGTAATAAGGGAGAGGAAAAAAAATATGAGAAACTGAAAAAATGGAAATAAAGTGTTTGTAAATGGGGAGGGGAGGAGGGGGAGAAGGGAGGGCAGGGACAAGGGGAAAAAATGAGAATCAAGACCTATTATGTAAAGGTACAGAATCCCAATGATGAATGTAATTGTATTGTATACCTAGATTGCACCAATAACCTCAATAAAAAGAAAAAAAAAAAAGAAGTTAGTGTTAGCATAAGGACAGACTCTGACCTGGATCTGTGGGGCCTAGAACCTGTTAGAGGCCAGAAGAATGTCTTCCTCAATGGAACTGGCCACACACATAGGTCCTTCTTCCACTAGTGCCAGTGTGGGCAGAAGGACTTTCCCTCTCTCTGTCCTATTATTATAAGCATGTTGGTCAAAATCATAGGCCATGTGACCAGCAAACTGCTCATCTCTCTGCTTAAAACAAACACAATCCAATAGTGTTCCACACACTATCTTAACTAAGCAGACAAGGTTTATTAGAGTGCAGTGGGAGAGATTTCGTGATGCAAATTTGGCATGTTTTTGGTCCATGCCCATTAATCATGTCCAGTGTAAGCTTTGATCCAGGAAGTCACTGAGGCTGCAGCAGAGGAGATCATCTCCCTTGTCTCCCTCCCCCACATCCTGCACTACTGCTCACAATGAGTGGGTGTTCCAGCTCTGGGAAATTTCCACTGCTTGGGACTCGATATGACAAAGCCAAGGGCTTGGCAGATTCTCCCAGTCTCTCCCCTAATCAGTTTCCCCATCACTTATGCTCATCTCCATTCTCATCTGACTTTCCAGAGACTCCAGGACCATACATTCCATCGACTGCTCAAGGTCTGCTGTCACACTTTAAAGAGTTCCAACCTGTCAGAGGGTTCAGAGCTTGAACTGGTAAGATACATTAGATTCTTAATGGTATGCAGTGGTTGCAACTGATCTAAATTTACATGCTGAGAAACAAAAAGTTAAAGGATATTTGTATTCAATATTATCTTTGCTTGAGTAAACTACTGAGATTTTCTCCACAAAATTTTCTGTTACACAGCTTTTGGGGAAAAGTGTTATCAAGTATATGAGATGGCACATTGAGTGGCATAGCACAGCATAGCACTAATGGTGTAGGTATGGCTATTATGTGCCATGCTAGGCTCCTATGTCATTTTCTTCTCTTCCACCAAATTGTAGTAGCCACAGTAGTCCCCATTGTTAGCATATTAATGCTGGTGTCTCCATTGTGATCATCACAAGCCCATCTTTGTGAGAGGTATATTGCCCTTCAGGGTTCAGAAAACTTGCTCCCAGTGCTGGAGATCACACTCTGAAGACACATCTGCAGGATTTCACACATTAGTCTTTAACTTCCTCATTTGGGAAAATGACAGTGGTGATTAGTAGTATAAAAGATCACTGAAGGTTTATAAGATGCTTATAATGACCTAGGTAAATAGTTGGGGTTTTTTTCCTGCCAGGCCAACAAGTGTGTGAATCTTCTTTTTCTCTTAATACCATTGTTCTCTATTGTATAGCTCTGGTTCTTTTAGTTGCTTTTAGAAGACCTTCGGAATTTTTCTTCATTTCTTGATTATTTTTATTTCATCTGTTCAATCCTGAACACGCAAGCTATTATTTTCTATCTCAATTGATCTCTTAGCCATTTTCCCTTCAGAGCTTTAATATTCCTTCTTAAAATTTTTATTGTTTGCTCTTAAGTCAATTTAACCTTTCTATCATGTTGATAAACTTCTGTAGGTCACAGACAATGAAGTAGATGAAATCACTGCTCTGGACACACTTGGTGCAAGTTAGCCTCTAGCAGTTGGTACTGCACAGCAGCCAAAGCTTGACAGCTATGTACAAGTACAACTCTTCATCATCATGCATAGTACACTAGGTCCCAGGCCAGTGGCTGGGACTCACAGCCAGGAACCATGAGTGCCAGCAACTCCCTTCCACTCACTTACTTTTCTTTATGGCATGATGGAATTCTCAAGTGCAATACTGAAGAAAAAAAAATAAGCAACTAGTGTATATAATAGCAGCCATAAATAATTATTTTTGCATTTTCCTAAAAATGAGAAAACTAGGGCCAGGGATTTAGCTCAGTGGTTCGGTGGCCTGCCTCGCAAGCGCGAGGACCTGAGTTTGATCCCCGGTACCACACACACACACACACACAAAAGAGAAAACTGGAAAATTATGCCCTAAGATTGACATTCAGCCAGTAGCTGTTATAGTTAGTAAGAACAATGGGTTTAACCTCCCTTAACTAAAAAACTGGACAAACAACAGTTTTCATACATTGGTTAACAGAAAATAGAGGGTAGTATGAGAGAAGGATAAAAATTAAAATAAGTCTAAAAATCTTTTAGATTAGTAATCAGAGTAATTTTCCAGGCTGTGGCCAAGTAAATGAACTTCAAGAGAGTTCAGTGATCTTATTGAATTGAGAAGAAAAAGAGAGAGGGAGAGAGATATCAGAGACTGAAGCAAAAGTAGTTAAAATATGAGGGAACATATTACAGAGAGTTACATATCGGGAATATACCAGGAATTTTCTGAATGGTCCTGTGAAGACTGGTTGTGTATTAACTTGTGCATGTACGTGAAGAAACTAACAAAGCGCCAGAGTCCACAATACTGATTATGCCCCAAATATGCTGTAAGTAGGGCAAGCTACAAAGAGTTAAATCCCTCGATTGGCTTAAAGTAGTGAAGCTAGCTGAAGCTATGTGACTGAAAGAAGTATCTCATGAGCAGTGTGGTAGCACCCAGGTCAACATGACCTCCCCACTAACAGCCACAGTCAAGACCAGAGTAATGGCCTATGAAGCTGTGGGGCTAATATGAGATAACATCTGTAGCTGAGGCAGCAGGAATCACACCCAAATTCCATTCCCACAATTAGTTCCTTCATAGCTTGAAGAACAATGCTCCAATTGCAATAATCTATTTTGTCTATTCTGTTCCTAATTTGAAAATGTTTTAACTTCTCTTTAAATCCTTGCCTCCATTAGTTTCCATGCTAATTTCATGTACTGCACATCTGTACATGTATTGCACCCTTACACTGATTGATGAATAAGAAAATTTAGTGGAAGACAGGCCAGTGCCTTTTGCCAAAGAAGCATTGGCCATCCCAGTTCACACTTTCTCTTTAACTCTGTCTTAAGCTTTTCTTCAACCCTGAATCACATACTGGGCAGGTGGGGACCAGAGTCTTACTGCAGGAGTCTCTGGCACAAAGGCCTTGAGAAAGAACCATCAAAAGAAGCTCACAAAAAGTGAAGAATATTTCATGTTATTACCAGCCTCAACTGCAAAGATCTCATAATATATAGAACAGCAGACACTGAAGTGTTGCTTCAGTAGTGGGACAAAGAATTCACAGACTAATAGCTTTTTGGGATTCATCCTAAAAAGTTTTAAACAGTGAAACCAGGGAACTGTCTTCCAGAAAAACAGTCCAACATTATTGAAAAATATCCAGAAAAATACTGCCTTTTTATAAAAATATAAAATTTACAATGTCTACTGTACAAAATCTAGTAGGCATATAAAGAACCAGGGAAACATGACTGACAACCAGAGATGAAAGTATCTCAGCAGGAAGATATCAGATGTGAAAGAGATGATAAAATTAGCAGACAAAGATATTGAAAGTATTATAAAAAATGTATTCAAGATAATCAAAAAGGCTGTGAAGAACAAACGTGAAAATGTGAAAAATTGGAGATACTAAAAACACTCAAAATTTTACAGATACAAATAAAACAAATGAAAAATAATCTGAGTATTAAGACATTACAGCAGAAAAGAAGAGTAAATTTTGTGGTCTGAATATCTGTATCCCCCTCAAAATTTATGTGTTGAAACCTAACATTGAAGATGGATATATTTCTCTCTCTTTTTTTTTTTTGGTATTGGGGATTGAACTCAGGTCCTTGCACTTGCAAGGCAGGCAGTGGAACCACTGAGTTAAATCCCTGGCCTCAAGGTGGTTATATTTAGAGGTGATTGGGAGGTGATTAAATCAAGAGTCCAGAAACTGTATGACTGAGTACCCTGACAGAAGTGGCCTCATAACAGCTTCTTTGTTTCTTCTAGCATGTGAAGATGCAGCTAGATGGTGCCATCTTTGTGGAACAGGCCCTTATCAGATGCTAAATCCACTGGCACCTTGATCTCAGTCTTCCCAGCTTCTAGAACAGAGAAATAAATTTCTGTTGTTTATAATGTACCCAATTTATGATATTTTTATTATGCCTAGGCACATGGTATTCCCCTGTCATACCTACAATCATAAATACTACTGTATGTCTGTCTATGGCCAAGGTATTTCAGCTTATCACACAGACCCTTACCAGAGACCTGTATATGCCCATATGCTCAGATACTGGTACCACTTCCACATGAAGTACACACATTCTCCAAGTCCAAGTAGTTCTTTGTGCTTTCCACCAAAGGATCCTGGCTACACTTCTGCTGTGAGCATCTGTAATGCAAACACTGGCACCAACACCATTAAAAAATGTATCCACATCCAAGATCCCACACGTGGGCCACCATGTTGGAGCTGCCAAGAGGGATTCTCTTTAGCTAGAACTCTCATGCTCAGGAGAACTGAAAACAGGAGGAACCATGCAGCCTTTACTACTGAGGATTCCAACAGACCTCTCTGCTACAGCTACAGCACACATCTGAAACTGGATACCAAAGATCACAGCAGCTGTTGCCAACACTGGCTTCAGTGGTCAGAGATATATGGAAACGAAGCCAATGCACCTTTCCTAGAATGCAAACCCCAACCAATCAGCATTCTTGCAACTACCTGTAGGTGAGTCTTTTCTGCTGTATCTACCTTAAAACTGCTGAAGTAACTTGCTCCCTAAAATGTAGACATAAAAGCCAAGTCACGAGAAACATGAAAAAGCAAAGGACACCAAAAAGTATCAAGGAACTGAACTCAAAGAAATGAAGACCTACGAATTACTTAAAATACAATTCAAGATAATTATTTTAGAGAATTTTAAGTTAAGGAGACAGTAAAACCCAGATAAATAGCTAAACAAACTATAAAGAAAATAATGTCTGAAAAAATAGAGGTTCAAAAAACAATTAAAAAGGAATCAAATACAAATTCTGGAATAAAAGAATATAATGAACAAAATGACAAATTTAATAGAGAGCTTTAACAGTAGATATGATCAATCAGAAGAAAGTACCTATGAACTAGACAAATCTTTTGAGTTAATTCTTTCAAACAAGATAAGAAGAAATAAGAATGAAAACAAGAAATCCAGTGAGACATAGGATACCATCAAGGGAACCATTGACGGTATTATGGGAGTTTCATAAAGTGAAGACACAGAAGGAGCAGTTTATTTAAAGAATAATGGTTGAAATCTTCCCAAATCTCAGGAGAAATAAGCATATTCAGATTCAAACTTCCAAAATAGATTCAACCCAAAGATTACTTCATTGAGATATATTATAATCAAATTGACAAAAGTCAAAGACAAAAAAATTTTGAAAGGTGTAAGTGACTTTTACATACAAGGCATACCCAAAATATTATAAGCAGATATCTCAGCAGTAATCATTAAATACAAGAGTGAGATAGATGATTTATTCAACAACTAAAAGAAAAAAAAAAGCTTGGAAAAAATATGAAGGCAAGATAAAAGACTTTTCGAGACAAACAAGATGAGAGTTCATTACTACTAAACCAACCTCCCAGAAATGCCAATAGCAGCTTTTAAAATTGAAATAGAAAGACACTAATTAGTAACATGAAAACATACAAAAGCATAAAATTCACCAGTAAATGTAAATCTATACTCAAATTCATGATACTCTAATATGGAAATGACGGCATGTATACAAAATTTAATTCTAGGATAAAGGTTAAAAAGAAAAAGTTTATAAAATATTTATTATTTCAACACATTGTTAATGGACATACAATATAAAAAGATGTACATTTTTACTTCAACAACCAAAATGTGGATGTAGGTGAATGAATAATAGGTAAAAGTGCAGAGTTATTGCATGAAGTTGAACTGTTATTATGCTTAGACTGCTTATAATTGATTTTCATGTAGTGTCACAGTAACTACAAAGCAAAACCAAATAATAGGTACACAAAATATAAAAAGAGTTAAAGTATATCGCTATAGAAAATCATTAAAGCACAAAGGGAGATAGCAAGAGGGAAAAAGAGACACAAATCCACAAAAGAACAAAATGCCATTAATAAATCCTTACCTGTCAATAATAAAAGTTTAAATTCTCCAATAAATGAACGGATTAAAAGATCAAAACTCAACTATATGCTGCTTACAAGAGACTCACATTAATTTTAAAAATACTAATTAGCTAAAAGTGAAGCAAAGAAAAGGATATTCCATGGAATAAGTGGAAGCCAAAGGTAGCTTAGACAAAATAGATGTTAATTCAAAAAAAAAAAAATCTTAAGAAATAAAGGGATCATTATAATGAAAAATAGGTTAATTATTCAAGAAGACATAGCAACTACAAGTACACGTGAACCCAATAGTATCAGAGCACCTAAATATATAAAGCAAATATTAACAGCAGTGAAGGGATAAATAAGCAGCAATACAAAAATAGTAAGGAAGTTCAGTGTCTCCATTTTTAACAATGGAAAGATTATCCAGGCAAAAAAAAAATCAGTAATAAACACTAGAACTAAACAATGATTTAAACCTGCTGGACCTAAAAGATTATGTACATAACATTCCATTCAACACCAGAATGTACATTTCTCTTGAGTACATATGGAACATTCTCCACTGTAGATAATGTATTAGATCACAAAGAAAACTAACACATTTGAGAAGATTCAAGCCATTTCAGCTTTCTTTTTTGCTCACACTGATACAAAACTAGAAATCAATTGTAAGCAGAGAGCTAGACATTCACAAATATATGAAAATTAAATAACAGTACTGAAGAACCAGTGAGTGAAGAAAAAAACTTTAAAGACATTGAAAATACTGCCTACTAAAATTTGAGATACATCAAAAGTAATTATAAGAGGGATATTTTATAATCATGCCTACATTAAGAAAAAAAGCTATTTATTAAACAACATTACACCTTAAGGAACTCAGGAAATAGAACAAATTAAGCACAAAGTTAGCAGAACGAAGGAAATAATAAAGATCTGAGCAGAAATAAAATAAAAAAATAAAAAGAGAACAAAACAATGAGAAAAGAGTTTCTTTTTAAAAGAGATAAATGAAATTGATAAAACTTTGGCTAGGCTAACCATAAAAATAACCCAGATAAATACAATTATAAATGAGAGAAACACTAAAATAGATTCTACAAAAATACAAAGGTTGAAGTGACTACAATGAACCAGTACATGCCAACAATTGATAATCTACAAGAAAGAGATACATCATTTAAACATAAAATTTCGAAGCCTGAATTGCAAAGCAATGGAAAATCTAAACAAACAAATAAATAAGAGACTTCAACAGTAAGCAAAACATTCCAACAACGCAAATCATAGGAATAGATAGTACCACTGATCAATTCTACTAAATATTTTTTTCTCCTCATTGAGTTTATTGGTACATTTAGGTTTAGGTCTACTAAACATTTAAAAAGAAAAATTCATAGTAAACCTTCCCAAAGTCTTCTAAAAATTGAAGGGAAAAGTACATGTTCAAGTTTACTCTACAAGGCCAGACTTATTCTTACAGGAAAGCTAGATAACAATATTCCTACAAGAATATTGCAGGCTATATGCTTGATGAATATAGATGCAAAATTCCTGAAGAAAAACCTAGCAAACTAAAGTCACAAGTATATTAAATAATTATATGCCATGATTAAATGGGATTTATCCCTAGATTGCAGGGTTCCTCAACATATAAAAATCAATAAAAGTAGGGGGCTGGAGATTTAGCTCAGTGGTTTGGTGACCTGCCTGCCTTGCAAGCACAAGGACCCGAGTTCAATCCGCAGTACCTAAATAAATAAATAAATAAAAGTATACACCAACAGATGTAGAAGGCAACTATAATAAATAACCAATACATCCCAAGAATATCTCTCAGTGTTAACAGCCTCAACTCTCAAGACCGGCAAACTGAAACAAACAAAAAAACAAAAAAACTAAACAGAATTCAACAAACTGTTGCATTCAAGAAACCCATCTAATCCAAGAAGATATTCATAGACTAAAAATAAGAAAAATGGAAACCACTTTATGCATCAGGACACAGAAAATAAGGAGAGGTAGCAATTCTGATGTCAGATATGGTAAACTTCAAGATAAAACTGATTAGAAGAGAAAAAGAAAGTTACTACATACTAGTTAAGGGAACAATCCAATAAAAAGAGATAACATTAATAAGCATATATACACTGAATACCATACCATCTACCTTCATAAAACAGAAACTCTTAAGATTAAAAGATTAAAAAAAAACTAACACAATCATAGTAGGACATTTTAACACCCCACTTTCACAAAGTATAGATCAACTAGACAAAACAATCAATAAAGAAATATTAGTGTTGATCCGCAACCTTGAACATATGAATTTACTGAATATATACGAAGTATTTCACTCCTCTACAACAGGGTATATGTTCCTTTCAGCAACACATAGTACTTTTTCCAGAATAGATTTCACACTAATCCACAAAGCCTTCTTAAATATAGAATAGAAATTACTCCATAATTAGTATCAGGTGACTGTGCAATGAAAATAGAAATCAACAACAGAAAAAATTTTAGTAAAAGAAAAGCTCCTGAAAAATTAACAACATACCCCTAAACAACCAATGGCTCACAGAAGAAATTAAAGAATTTCTGGAAGTTAATAATAATGATGATACAACTTGTTGAAACCTTTGGGACACTATGAAAGGAATTCTAAGAGGAAAATTCATTGCAATCAATGCTCACATTAGGAAAACGGCAAGCTCAGATAACCTTATCAGAAATTTTACGCTACTTCAGAAACAAAAACAAACCAACCCCAAATTAAAATGAGGGAAATCATAAAGATGAATGCACAAATCAATGAAATTGAGGCTATAAGAAATAGTAAAAACAAAACAATGAATTTAAGAGCTAATTTTTTTTTCAGCTTTAATTGAGTTTATTGGTACATTTTAGGGATACAGTACAGTTACATTCATTGTTGGGATCTTGTACCTCTACATGACAAGTCTTGATTGAAGAGCTAATTTTTTTAAAGAATAAGCCCTTTGCCAACTTACCAAAGTAAAAAATGACATATCAATATAACTAGAAATGAAAAAAGGCAAAGCACAACACACTATTGAAATCTACAAGATAGTAACTACTATGAAAAATTACATGCCAACAAATTAGCAAATTTTGAAGAAATGGACAGATTCCTAGGTGCATCCAAATTACCAAAACTAACCCAAGAAGATGGAAATATGATTAACCCAATAACAAGCAACAAAACTGACACAATAATAAAGAATCTACCAATCAAAAAAAAAAAAAAAAAGCCTGTGACCTAGTGGATTCACTGCTGAATTCTACAAAACCTTTAAAGATGTTCTATTACCAATTCTCCTCAAGCTCTTCAAAGAAAGTGAAAGGGACAGAATGCTCCCAAATTCATTCATGGAAGCCAGTATCTCTCTAATCTAAAAATCAAAAAAAGACCAATCAGAAAAAGAAAACTATGGCTTATTCTCCTTAATGAACACAGATGTAAAAATCTTCAACAAGATATTAGCAAATAAAATGTAGTGCATTATCAAAGAGAACATATAAATGAGCAAGTAGGTTACATGCCAGATATGCAAGGATGGTTCAATATATGGTAAGTCAATAAATGTAACACATCACAAAAACAGAAACAACATTAAAAAGCATATTATCATATCAACAGATGCAGAAAAGGCTTTCAACAAAATCCAACACCGTTTCATGATAAAAATCCTCAAGAAAACAGGGATAGAAAGACCATCCCTGAATATGATAAAAGTTATTTATGTTAAACCAACAGCCAACATCACACCTAAATGGGAAAAACTAAAAGCACTCCCCTTAAAATCAGGAACAAGACAAGAATGGCCACTATCACCTATTCAATTCAACATAATACCTGAAACATTACCTAGAGAAATCTCACAAGAGAAACAAATAAAAGGGAGAGACATATAGGAAAGGAAGAACTCAAATTATCATTATTTGTAATGACATCATACTCTCCAGAGAAGACCTAAAGAACTCCATTACAAAACACTTAGAATAACCAATTTTAGCAAAATAACAGGATACAAGATTAATACACCCAAAAATCATTAGCATTTGTATACACCAAGAATAAACTAGATGAAAAGAAAATTATGAAAAAAAAATACCATCAATCCCCAGTGCCAAAAAAAAAAAGCCATTCATAGAAGCTTCAAGAAAAATGAAATACCCAGAAATTAACCTAACCAAGGAGCTGAAAGATTTCTACAAAGAAAACTACAGTACTCGGGGGTGGGGGGGAGACTAAATAGAAGGAACATCAGAAAATGGAAAGATGCTCTCTTCTCCTGGATAGGCAGATTCAATATAGTCAAAATACTCCTAAAACTTTTATATGAATTCAGGGCACTTCCAATCAATATACCAACAGCTTATTTCACAGATGTTGAGAAAACAACCCTAAAATTCATATGGAATGAGAAGATCTCCAGAATAGCAAAATTAATTATGGGCAACAAGAACAAAGTAGGAGGCACAGGAATACCTGACTTCAAGCTATACTACAAAAACAATTGTGATAAAAACAGAATGGTACTGGAGCAAAATCAGATACAAAAATCAATGGAACACAGTAGAGGATACAGAAACTTCCCCTGACATCTTCAGCTATTTGATGAAAGGAAAGATAGTCTATTCAAAAAGTGGTGCTGGGAAAACTAGTTATCTGTGTGCAAAAGATTGAAACTGGACCATTATCTCTCACCATATACTAAATGAAAATCAAAATGGGTCAAATATCTAAACATTAAAATAGAAACATTAAACCTACTATCAGGTAAAATAGGTAAAACACTTGAAGACATAGGAATAGGAAAGGATTTTCTAAACAGAACTTCAATTTAACAAGAAATAACAGCAAGGATCAATAAATGGCATTATATCAGTCTAAAAAGCTTCTGTACAACAGAAGAATCAGTGAGTAGAGTGAAAAGATAACCTAAAGAATGGGAAAAATTTTTTTGCCAGTTACTTCTCAGACAGAGGATTAATATCTAGAACACATAAAGAACTAAAAAAATTATACCACCTAAATTACAAGATGAAATAAGAAATGGGCAAAGGATAACCATAGAAATTTTTCATAAGAAGAAGTACAAATGTTCAACATCTCTGGTCATTAGAGAAATGGAAATTAAAACAGCACTAAGATTCCTTTCTATACCAGAAAGAATGGCAATCATCAAGAAATCAGAAAATAAAACACTACAAGGGTGCAGTGAAAAAGGAACCCTTCTACATTGTTGGGGGGTATGTAAACTAGTACAACCATTATGGTAATTAGTATGGAGATTTCTCAAAGAACTGAAATTATAAATTCCATAAAACCCAGTGATTTCCCTGCTAGGTATCTTCCCCAAAGAGTTTATGACATCACACTATAGTGATATGTACATATCAACGTTTATAGCAACACAACTCATAATAGCTAAATCCTCAAAACAGCCTCAGAGAGATGATTGGAAAAGAAAATGTGCTATCTATATATAATGGAATACTACTCTGCTACACAGAATGACAGATCTGAGATATTTTTAGGAAAGCTGATATACCTGGGAAATATAACGTGTGAAATAAACAAGACACAAATTTAAATGCCATATGGTATCTCTCATTTGAGCAAGGCAAAGCACAAACAGAATTATGAGGGTTGGGAAGGGACTAGGAGGTAAATCTTTTGCAATAGGGAAGTAGTATGAGGGGGATAATATGAGGAGTAACTAGGAGGGAAAGGGGAAATAAGAAGAATAAAGATATATCACATGCAGGAATCTAATAATCTCACTTAATATTAACATTACATGCCATAACATGCGCTAAGATCAATAATATCAACAAGAATGAAAAATGGGATAGAAGAATTGGAGAAGAGAGGGAAGAAGGAAAGGGGAAAAGGATTAAAAAAAAAAAAAGAAGAAGAAGCAAGCTGTGATATGTACATGAAGGCCCTCCCCAAGATGATTTTAAACTGCATGAACTGTAAATAAGCACTAATAAGAAAATTTTTTAAAAAGGCATACATAGCAGGTAAGTCAATAGGTAATTTCATATTGAAAACTGAAAAGCTAAAAACTTTTTCTTTAAGTTTCACAGTAGGAAAAGACAAGGGTGTCCATTCTCATCATTGTATTCAATATAATACTGAAAGTCTTAGAGCAGTTAGTCAAGACAAAGAATGAAAAGACATCCAAATTGGAAAGGAGTAAGTTCAGTTATATGATTTTATTTATTTATTTATGGGTACCGGGGATCGAACTTGGGTCCTTGCACTTGCAAGGCAGGAGGCAGAACCACTGAGCTAAATCCCCAGCCCATAATTTTATATACTATACAAAATCCTGAGTCATTTCTAAAAATTTACAAATAATAAATGAATTTAGTAAAGTTTCAGGGTATAAAAATAAACATTTAGTAAAGTTATAGTGTAAAGTCAATATATAAAATCAGCAGTATTTCAATACATTATCCATAAACTATTCAAAAACCAGATACACAAAGTAATCCCATTTACAACAGCATCAAAAAAGAATACTTAAATAATAGAACTGAACCAAGCTTTGGAACACATGGACTTAATAGATGTTTATAGAGTATTCCACCCCCAAAAACCAGAATATACATTCTTTTCGGCTGCACATGGATCATTCTCCAAAATAGACCACATACTGGCTCACAGAACAGGTCTAAATAAATGCAAAAAAATTGAAGTCATCCCCTGTATATTATCAGATCATAGTGCAATCAAACTAGACATCAATAGCACAAGAAACTATAGAAACTTCACAAGCACATGGAAACTGAACAACACTCTCCTAAACAATCAATGGATTACAGAGGAAATTAAAGAAGAAATTAGACAGTTTTTACAAATAAATGAGAA
>NW_022900936.1:64871354-64882846 GCF_012274545.1 Fukomys damarensis | reverse complement strand
GTAAAGGTACATGATCCCAACAATGAATGCAACTGTACTGTATCCCTAAATGTACCAATAAACTCAATAAAAAAAATAAAAAATAAATAAAAAAAAGAATACTTAAGAAAAACTATAACCAAAGAAGTGAAATATCCATTCCCTGAAAACTACATGACTACTGAGAAAATTAAGGCAGACACAAATAAATTTTTTAAAAATTATTTAAAATTATTTTAAAAAATACTCCATAATCATGGGTTACAAGAATGTTAAAATACTGATATTATCAAAAGTAATCAACAGATCTAATACAAATTCTTTCAGAGTTAGAATGGTACTTTTTCATAGAAACTTTTAAAAAAATCCTTAAAATTTATATGAGGAGATAAAAGATTCCAAATAAGGTAAGCTTGTTAAAGAAAGGCAAAGCTGCAGGCATCATGTCCTGATTTCAAACTATAATACAAAGCTATAGTTATTAAAAGTATGGTACTGCCATAAAATAAATACACAGACTCATGAAACAGAATTGAGAGCACAGAAATAAACCCATGCATATATAGTCAACTCATGTTTTGGCAAGAGCACCAAGAATACAAAATGGGGAAAGGATGATCTCTACAGTAAGAATGCTGGAAAACTGAGTTACAGGTTTTTGTTTCTAAAAAGTATTTGGAAGAGAAAGGGACTGAGAATGAAAAGTAGAGAAGAGTTTTAGATATTGGATACTTTTGGTTATTCTGTCTGATAGATAATTTCATTGAGAAAAAAGTGAGATTTTTTTTCTACACATTTTTGGTAAGAAAAATTCAAAAGAAAAATACCAACCTACAAGAAGATATCATCAATAGTTATTACAAAAAAGAATTTGTTATTTTTATTAATCCCTTCTTTGTTTTTTGAGAAGTTCAACATCAACCTTGAAATCTTAACTAAATTAGCTCTTTTACCCTAGACTTTTCATCTTGTACGAGAGCTGATGTTTTCTGTTAAAAATATGAAGTATCTTCAATATATAAATAAATATTAATATTTTACTTAAACTGAGAATCTAGATTAGATCCCTAAAATTCCTATGATGATTTTTTAACTTGGCATTTATTTTTTAAATTAATTTTGCTGATGTATATTTGAAATATGAAATAATTACAAATATTTTTGGGAATATATAGATAGATCATTTCTGATCCTTTTTACTTTCATTCTTTGCCTTCCTCCTTTCTTTGTTCTCCTTTCTCCACTCTCAACTGTCTTCCTCCCTATTTCCTGCCATATCTCATTTATTTTACCATTTAATTTGTTTATACTGTAGGTTTCTCACATAAGCAAAACTAAGAGATATTTAACTTACTGTGTCTGATTTAATTCACTTAGCACTATGGTCTCAAGATGCAGCCAAATGACTCACATTTATCCTTCTTTATGTAAATGTAACACACACATATACCACACACACACGTCATATTTCCTTTATAATTTTGCCTCCTGATGAACATCTAGGCTATTTTCATAGTTTAGGTCATCTGAATTGTGCCACTATAAACATGCATACACATGTATCACTATAGTGTGATATTTTTAATTCTTTGGAAAAGATATCTGGGAGAGGTATACCAGGATCAAAAGAAATTTCAGTTTTAAGGTTTTTATAATCTTCATTTATAAACTATGTTTATAAGGACTTATACAAAGTCAAAGAGTAGCACATATTTCAAAAATATATTTGTATTATTTATTTTAAGCACAGTGCTACTTTCAAAAATTCATTTTTCTTCAAAAACCATAACAAAATAGAAAACTAAGTTTAAATGAGTTTCAAGATAAAAGAAGTAAAAATGTGCTTTTAAAGAATTTAAAATGCTTACAAGTAGCATATTCTTACATAGAAAAAGTCCTACAATATTCCAGTATGCTTTGAAACATTAAGCTTCATTATATAATTTTAGATTAAAGATTACTTTCTGTTGCCTTCCTAATTTTTCCAAAATGTAAAAATAATGTTAATTCTATATATGTTATTTTAAATTTAACCTAAATACAATGAAAAAGAACTGACATTTTAGTTCCTTGGTCTCCTTTACTTTTAAAGATGGTAACTATGTTGTTAGGCTGACTTCAAAATACAGGTATGTGCTATTGCCCCTGTTAGTCATTCTAGCTTCATTTCAGATACTCGTTGTGGCTAGTGGTACCATATTACCACAATAAGCAAAACATTTCTTTTTTTCCAAGGATGAAATTTCCACATTTATTTTTCTTTCATGTGCATAGAAAATGGCAGTGAAGTGTCATATGAAAGAGGCAGGGAATGGGCATGTTGCCTCTATACCAGATGGACTTTGTGCTTCCAAAGTACTGTGAAACACTGCAAAACAAAAGATGCCATAGTTTGTTTTTGTTAACAATTTAAAAATGGGTTTCCCATTTTAAGCAGTCCATTTCTTCAAATCTCTTTTCAAATTATGCACTGCATTACAAATGATGGCATTTAACCAATGTGGTATTTCCATATTTACACAAAGTAAATTTACAAGACATAATAGCATATAATCCTTTTTGGGGGGGGTACTGGGGATTGAATTTGAGTCTTTGCACTTGTACAGCAGGCCACTGAACCACTGAGCTAAATCCCTGGCCCCAATAGCATATAATCTTAACATTTAATAATAGCAATAAAACATGAAGGGGTATCCATGTCATTTTCCCTGTATAAACATACTTTATTCACATTTTTAAAATATCATTGGACCAGGGATTTAGCTCAGTGGTTCCACCACCTGTCTAGCAAGTATGGACCTGAGTTTGATTCGTGGTACCAAAAGCAAACAAAACAAACAAAAAATCATGTTTAATTTGATACAACCTACACATCCATCTCATTTCACCCATTTTTCAAACTTCTCCTCACATCACCCACATCTTCACATTTGACACCTAAACAGAGCTTGGAAAGTCCTCTCCCAAAAGTTTCCTTACTTCCCTGAAAATTCCTCAAAGTGAAAAAAAATTATGCTCTTCACTCATTTCTTTCATTTTACTTTCTTGTTTCACCAGCAGATCAGCAAGATGGACTTTTCCTCTCAATTCAAACAAGGTTAGAAAGAAAGAGTTCCTCTGTCCAGCAAACATCGTGATGCCACACCCACGAGTCCAGGGACTCTGGGTTCTGTTCTGCTTTTTAGGAAGATCCTTTAGTGGAATAAAAGTCTATGTAATTAATGGTTCATTTTAGTCCATATTGTGTTGAGTAATCAGTAGAAGCTGGAAAGTGAACTCAGTCATCAAAATAAGGATCTTCATAGCTATGAGGAGACTGCAAATATAATCTATGTGAACGTGTTTTCCACTGGAGTCATCTTGACTATAATGTAGCTGCTGATTCTGACCAAATGATGGATGACATCTATTGATTGGAAGTGGACAAGGAAGGATGTGATTTGAATTGGTCTCGCTCTAATGTTGATACAGGTATAATAAAATGGTTCTGATTCCACCCACCCTTTTTATCAATGCTCCAGGGGTCCTGATGTTGCCATAATATATTTAAGACCTGGGCTGCTGCCTTCACCACTCTCAGAGGGCTATGTTCAACAGCTTCTCTATGCATCCTGAGTCAGTCAGGGCTTTGGTGTTCTCCATGTTTTTTCTTGTAACCTTGTGCAGACACAACAGATGGTCACCACTGTCTTGTCAGACAGTATGCTGGGGTTGCTGCCACTAAGAAGCTAGTTAACCAGGTCTCATGTGGTGCATTTAACTATGAATTCCCTGCTACATACATCTACAGCCATATTCCTCAAGTTGCCACAGAATAGACAACTCTATCATTATCCATCCTCAGAAGTTCAACAAGGATGGGGAGCCCTTTTTCTTTTTGGACAGCTGCCCAGTTGTACATTGCAAATTTCCAGTTGCTGGCAGAAAGGTTCTGGAGAGATCTGGTGGAGCCTTCCAAGGTGGCTGGGTTAGAGCTTTCTGGTAGAAGAGTCAGATATGGTTTTACCAATGGATGCCACATCATCTCAACCCCTTTGGGGGACTTTGACAGAACTGGGATAGGATTCCTTCAAACTGATCCTCTTATGGAGTTCTTTTTTATTTTCTTTCTTTTTCCCCAAGCAGCTTGGCTCAGACTCTTTGCTGGGAGATTCTTTTCCTAGTAAATTACCCAATTCATTTAGTCTAAGCATGCAGGTGTGTGACACCTCCAGTTCCAGCCAGGACAGGTTCCTCAGGGTGCACACACAGTTCTCTACCATCTTGCTGTCATAAACAGATGTATTCATATACATATGCATCACATACAGCAGAAAGTCTACCAGCCCCTCACAGGATCACATTTGCTTTTGGGCTTCCCCTGCAGAACTGAGATTCCTCAAGCAGCCTATCATGTTAGGCAGAACTAGTGAAGTTTGAAATTTAGTTTTATGATGAGCATCAAAAGAAGAGTTATTCCACCAAGAATGTGGGACAATCAGTGTTTATTAAAGTTGGGAGAGCATCTCGAATGATTGTCACCTTTATGGCATCACATGAGGTTAAATTCCAAAGAACTCCTGTAACAACTCCCTTACTTCTGCATCAAAAGATTCTCTCAACATTCTCAACAAAGCAGGTATCCCACCAGCATTCTTCATTGCAACTTTATTTTCATCTGTAGACTTGCCAAAAACAAGGTTTCGCAGGGCACCACATTCTTTTGAACTTCCAAAACTCTGTGGTCCAAAAGATAAACCAGGTGCTTGATGCCCCCTAGCCTATACACTCCATCTTCACTTTGTTGTTGCCAAAGCACAAGTGCTGCAGGGAGGCTACTGCATTTGCCTGGACAGAGGGGAAATGGTGCTGCAGGAGTTGAATGACTTCAGGCAACTTGGGACCGATCATGCCAGATTCCTTGGGGTCTTTGTGAATGCTGTCTACTGATGGAGACCTAGTGGAACCATCATCAGCCTCTGGTGCCTGCTGAAGCCTGTTATAATAGCATTCTTGTATTTGGTACTGTATTGGCCTTTAAGGGTCTGTGTATGTATCTGTTGAGTTCAGAACATAATTATTTCTTTAGTATGTAAGGGTACCTCCTTGACTGGATATACTTTGTAGATTTCTATTGCGCTGATACAATGCTGTCTGTGAACCTTGGAGCTCCACAGTTCCATGGATTGGACTGTGGTATGTTGGGCTATTAAAAGTCTTCCCTCCATAAATAGGAGTGATGTGCAAGTTGGGAGACACAGATGAACAAAGGTCTTGCCCAAGCTGACTGTGCCAACTAGCATAAGAACTCCATATTCCCATTAGGCTGTCTGGCCCAGGTGAAACTATACTTTTGTAAATGTCATACTGCTGCTGTCCAAATTGCTCCATGTCATGAATAGTCCTTTGCAGGGAAGGTCCCAAATGCTGTATATGGCAGTCTTCCCTGAGCATTTAGGAGATGACAACCCACCTGGCCTTGGGATAGAGAAGCTACTTGAGTCTGTGCATTTGTCAGGGTCAGTGGTGACCCCACTCTGGTGGTGGTTTGGTACAAAATGGTTGGTCCACTGGGATTAGAGGTCTTTTAAGAGATGACTGGCCCTATCCCCCCACCACAGTTAACAGGGAGGCGGGTCTCTCTGAGTACAGAGAAGTGGAGGAATATGCACTGGGGTTTAGAGGTCAGGAGTTGGTCACTGACATAGAGCCAAATCCACTACCCAGAGAAGTTCTCAGAGACCCCCTTGAAGGAGGCATGCTTGTGCTGATAACATAAGGAGACTGTGCTGTAGATGAAACTGAACTAATACTTCTCATCACCTGATTGGCCACTAATGGCTGAACTATTGTTCCAGTTTCATCTCTGGAACGCCTTACCAAATGGTGAGTGGCTAAACCTATGAAAAAATGCTGCTGTCTACTGTTTGTCTTGCTCGAGTTCTGGCTGTTGCGGAAACTTCTTGCTTCCTGATATCCACTGTTGGAATAAGAATTCATTTGCATTGAACTTCTTGAGTTATCTAATGATCTCCTCACTTTCATGGAGAGATGTCTGTTCCGCTGCATAGAGGATCCCTTGTTTTGGCTCTGTCCTGATGAGATAGTTGTTGGGATGGACAGTGTCAGAAACTCTAGATTTGCTGATGCCAGGATTTGGTACATCTGTTGATCTCCAAGGAAATGACTTCTCACTTCAGCTGGTGCTGGGGATGTTTGGTGACTCTCTCTAGTTGCTTTCTAGTTGACTGGCAACAATCTTTCCACTTGCAGTTCTCCAGTGAGTCCTTGAAACTGAAGCTCTTGCAGACCCACAAGTACCCTGCATATTCTGAATCTGACTGGCACCTGGAGCAGCACTGCATGCCAGTCATCCCAATGTACTCAGGGATGTAAACACCTGATCCTTCACAGAAGCTTGAATAGTGGTGGCTGTGGTCTCAGGTTCCATGCCTGGGCCAGTGGAGACACCTTCCTAACGGGTCTGTGGCTGCCCCTCCTCACCACTGAGGCTTGCTCAGGAGCTGGCATTCCTTTTTTCAGGTTAGGAAGTGACCGTCCTTGCTCTGAGATCAGGAACATTTGTGCTGTTGTGGGAGCACTGCTGCAGCAGCGAAAAAAATTTAAAATGTCCAGCGGTCAAGTGCCTGCCCACCTCTTCCCTCCCATCCCCCTGGGAGGCGCACCCATTACCCCCAGCAGGTGTGCCTCTACCCCCGCCCCCCCTCACGGTCCATCACCTCAGCTGGCGTCAACTCAGACAGCCCCGGAACTCCCTCTACTGCTCACAGGCCATTGTGGTCACCCACCCAACAGCCAGCTTGCCTGCTCCACCAGCCCCAGCAAAACATTTCTGTGAGTGAAGAAAATTCTATTGGGCAATACTGTTTTAAGTCATATTAAATGGTAGATTTATGTTTTCATAAACAGCCTAATTAAACTTAATTTTCTAAATTTCATTTATTGTTATTTTTGGCAAATACATGAATATTATTTTAAAATCATTAAAATGCAGAAATATAGAAAATGAAGTGTTTAAATAAATCATATATTTGAATAAAACAGATTAATTCTCATAATTGTACTAATCATTAGGTTTTGATGCATTAGCTTAAATTAGAATTTTTAGATCTTTAAATTCAAGGACATGGCTTCATATCAAATTGAATCAGTTTATCAATAAGTTTAGATACCAAGACAAAAGATACATGAGTAAAATGACAAGTCTTTATTTCTTAAGTAGATGATTCATAAATTCTCAATTTTGGACATATCTGGTTATTTCAAAACCCTTCTCAGTGTGCTGTAAGACAAAAAGAGCTAATTCAGATTGAGAAACAGGTCTTTAGTTTTGTGCTAAGCTTAGCATTTCTCTCAAGCCTGAATGAAAACTAAGCTATTGTTTGTTTATACATTTATATACTGTATATTAGTAACAGAATTATGAGCTTCTTTTTGGTGCATTGCTACATGCATATGAAATTTTATTTTTAAATCCATTATCTCCTCGTTTTGTACTCTTCCTCTGGGTCCCTTCCCCATCTCTAAAAATATATCTTCTAGTTTCTTGTCATGTCTCCTTTATCTTATACCTTCAATTTCTCATATGAGAAAAAATATGCAATGTTTAACTTTCTACATCTGCCGTATTTCACTTAAAGGTTTACCTTTTTAAATGGTGACCAAACAATATTAAACATTTGTCATACATCTTAATTTTTTAAAAATATTTTAATGTTTGTTTCTCTCATATCTATTAAATATAGCTGTAATCTAAATTGAGCTACTTATTTTCTTAATAAAGTTTAATATGCAAGTGTGTAGTAGCTTTTCAAAGTTTTAACTCATTTCATCCTGATTTGACTGATGTTCAATCCTAGTGGCAATCCTAATATAATGTCACATGACTGTGCCTTATGTATTTTATGAAGTCCATATTGCCTGGCTATCACAAAGCTAACATGAGAAAACTGTAGATCAGTTTCACTACTAACAGTCTCCCCAAGAGAAATTAAAATATACATCTTTGACAGTATCTGCCTTGTAAGAGCAAGGTCCTAAACTCAATCCCTGGTAAGGAGAAAAAAAAATACAGAGAAAACATACATCTTTGTATACAAAAACCTGTTTGTAGCAAGATTCATAATACTCCAAAATTGGAAAAAATACAAATATCCATAAACTTTTGAATGAAAAATCAAGATACGATATCTTTAAAATAGAAAACCATTGAGAAATATAAATGAAGGACTGATACTAATGAATCTCAAGAGCACTGAGCTAAGTGGAAGAATCCAGATTTTAAAAAATCACATCTTTTCTGATTTCGTGTATGTGACATGTGTAGTCAAGGCTAATCTGTAGAAATAAAAAAATTGATTAGTATTCACTAGTGAGGTGGCTGAGAATAAAATGAGGTCCTTTTAGTGTGTGAGAAATATGCTCTGAAATCAAAGTGTGATTACATTTTGCTATAGTTTGCATCTGGAAAGTCTCCGGAAGGCCTATGTGGTACATGGTCTAGCTGTGTGGTATAGTTTCTAGCTTGGTGCTATTGGGAGGTGGTAAAACCTTCAAAAGATAAGGTATAGTAGGATGTCTTCTGCTTTGGGGATGCCCTGGAAGGGAAGAGTGAGACCTTACTCCCTTTATCTTTCATTTCTAGTCACAAAGTGAACAGCTTTTCTCCATCACATTCCTATGATGCCACCACATGCCCCAAGCAATAGGGCCAATCAGTCATGGACTGAAATCTCTAACACTATGACTAAAATAAACCTTCCCTATTTTAAAGTTTATTATCTTAGATATTTAATCACAGTAATGGAAAACTGGTAAAATTGAAATTGGTAGACAAGTGGGTCAACACTCTTCTATTCATTTGAATTAATGTGAAAGAAGCCTTTGGAATTATTGGTGGAAAGGATTTGGAAATGTTTGAAGGAACAGGCTAGAAAAATACCAGAATACTGTAGGTAGAGCTTAATGGGTAATTCTGATGAAAAATCAGAAATATATAAAGGTGACAAAAATATGGACAGTTAAGGTGACACTGATGATGTTTCAGATGTACATGAGCACTCTATTGAGAATTGGATTGAAGTTGACACTGTGATAAAGAATTTGGATGCATTGTATCTATGTTCTAAGACTTGCAGGAAAAGTAAACATACAGGTGATGAATTTATCTGTCAGGGAAAAATTTCAAGGCAGCAACACAGACAGAAGCATTAGCTGCTTTAAAACAAATTATAGTGAGAATTGGGAGCAAGAAGGAACAGAATAAACAGATTTAGAGAATTTACAGTTTGGCCAAAAAGGATCATTTAAAGGTGAAAGGGGGATGGGGGGCAGTATAATTGCTAAAGAAATTAGTGCTATAAAAAAAACCCCAAGTACTCTCTGCACAAGAATAAAAAGACAACTTGAGGGCATTTTAAGAATTATCTAAAAACCACCCTGAGTACAAGCTCAAAGTTGTGAAAATTTGTTCCAGATTTTCCAGAAGTCTTTTAAGAACAGAGAACAAGGGGACCCTGCTCATCCAGGACCACTTAGCAACCATAGTTGGTAAGGCACCCAGAAACTACTGCAGGCATGGTTTACGTGAACACAGATACAGTCAGTTAGTATTAGACTTTGACATATCAACATAATGCTGGTTTTTCAGCCATGTAGGATGTAAGATTTAGGGAATCCTGGATACTTCCACCAAGATGTTAGAAGAAACCTTAGGAGGCCAGGTAGTATTTGGCAGGTTTAGAATCAAAGCAAAAATGATACACACATCTAGTACACATGGCTCTGAAAGTAAAACCAAAGTGGAAATGGAGACTCAAGCAAAACAAAGGTTCCAAGAATATGGATCACCTACTGAGGAAAAAGATACAAGCAGTTTGCAAACCCAGCTAAAGAATCTGGTCCTATAGGCTGCAATCCAAAGTAAAATTGTTAGGGCTATCTAAGCCCCTGGGAGCCCAAAGTCTTCAAAACTATGCTTCAGATTTTGGACAGGAAGCTATAGTATTTATTATTTGCCCTGCCTTCAGTTTTGTTTTGGCCCAATCCTTCTATGTCTCTATTCTTCCCTTTGGGTAAGGGAATGTTTACAACATAACATTGTATATTGGAAGTAGTTTGTTTTTGTTTTTGTTTTATGTTGCTGACAGGGGTTTACAGCTGAGTTTCAGAGGACACTTTGGACTTGGACTTTTTAGCAATCCTGGAATAGTTAAGTCTTTCAAGACTTTTGGAGATGGACTGGATGCATTTTTGTATTGGGAGATGGATGTGAACCTTCAGAGGATGGGACAGAATACTACAGTTTGGACCTGGGATGTCCTCCAAAGGCCTATGTATTAAAGCTTAGCAATAGTGGTAGGTAGTAGAAACTAAAGAAGAGATTTTAGGTAATTGGAGACATGTTCTTGAAGGGAACAGAAGGATCTTACCTATTCTTTCTCTTTATTTTTTTTTTACTTCTTGGCACCATGAATGGAGAATCTTTGCTCCATCATGTGTGTCCGACCATAAGCCACAGGCCCCAAAGCAAGAGGGCCAAATGAACGTGGATTGCAACCTCTAAAGTTATGTTAAGCCTTTTCCCTTTAGTCACAAACAGAATTTTGGCAGGTTAGTTCACTAATGTGTGACTATATGTGTGTGTGTTGGGGGGAGATCTCACATGCTTCAGAAGTTTTGGCTTAGTTCTCTTTGGTAAATTCTTCAAAGGAGTGGGTAATTAATAATCAGTGGAATCACTGGTCATTCAAGAGATGCAGATGAAAAAAACACTGAAATTCCTCTTACCCCACAAAGAATGGCTGCTATCAAGAAATCAAGCAATAACAAATGTTGGCAGGGTTGTGGGGAGAAAGGAACCCTTCTCTATTATTGGTGGGAGTGCAGACTGGTGCAACCACTATGGAAATCAATATGGAGATACCTCAAGAGCTGGGACTACAGGATCCATTTGAACCAGCCATCCCCCTGCTGGGTATCTTTCCAAAAGAATTAAAAGAACCATACCACAATGATATATGCACACCAATGTTTACAGTGGCACAATTTGTGATAAAACTTGAAAACAGACCATTTGCCCATCAGTTGGAGTCTGGATAAAGAAGATGTGGTTTTTCTATAAAATGGAATACTGCTCAGCCATAAAGAATGAGAAAATAGATTCATTCATAGGAAAATGGATACATATTGAGGATATACTCCCCTAAGTGAAATAAATAAGTTACACGTGTAAATGACGAATAGTTTCTCTGTTGTGAAAAGCTATAATACTACATAAGATTCTAATGAGATAGTTGACAATATGAAATTGGAAGAAAAGGGCTAAAGGCATTTCTCTGTTGTGAAACACTATAATATTACATAAGCTTCTAATGAGATAGTTGACAATATGAAATAGGAAGAAAAGGGCTAAAGGCGTAGGGAAAGTGGGAATGGTAGGGGAAAGGTAATAAGGGAAAAGAAAAAATATGAGAAAATGAAAAAATGGAAATAAAATGTTTGTAAATGGGGAG
>NW_022900936.1:64865576-64870785 GCF_012274545.1 Fukomys damarensis | reverse complement strand
GGGCGGGGACAATGGGAAAAAATGAGAACCAAGACCTGTCATGTAAAGGTGTAAGAGCCCAATAATGAATGCAACTGTACTTTATACCTAAAACGTACCAATAAACTCAATGAGAAAAAAAAAATCAGTGGAATTATAGAGCAAATAAATCACTTAAATTTGGCCACAGTGATCCCTGGGAATTATTATTCTGGTTAGACTAAAGGTAGCTAAAATTTTGGACATCAAATAGTTTGAAATATTTCCTAGTAATTGTGATTCTCTTTTAATATCTAATATGTAAGTCGTTATATGTTTCTATAGACCCATTGTCAGGAGGTACTACTCAAATAATAGTTGCTTCATGAAAAAGGTGAACTCGTGGTCAGTCTAGGGATTCATTTTGATGAAAAAGGTGAAACAATAACATGTTTTATACCTGGCAGAATTCAGATAGACATGCTACCAAATGATAATGACAAACATAATGTAGAAAATGTCTTCTATATATATGTCACAAATCAAACAACTAACAAGGTAGAAATAATACTGATTTTAATTAATGATTCATATACTGTTCCAAAAACAAATATCCCAATTAGTCTCTGCTAGTTGCAAGGTCATTAGTGTCTTTTACAATGATAGAAAAACTCAAAGTTCATTGATTAGAAAGTGTCTGTGGCTTTTTTTCTTTGATTTTTCTTTTTCTCATATACAAATTCCACTTTTGGATGAAATCGATCTATTGGTTTACTATATATTCAAGTAAATAATGTGGTAGTAACATATTTCTTTGACTTAGTTTTATTTTTCTAACCCCAAGAAACTACACTGTATCATGCTTTCCACTAAAACTTTTGTAACTACAACGGACCTTCAAGTTATGAGTGGCCTGACATATGAGCATTAACTTGAGTAAATTAGGTTAATGGAAGATTCATCTGCTTCTTGCTATCTACAGTGTGTAACCAAGTAAACATCCAGATCTCAGGTGTATTGACTTAGTTGCAACCAGCCCTTGGAAACTGAGTTCTTAAGTCAAGGGTCCACTGTACTCTATTTATTGAGTTTTACTATTTTGAGTATGTTGGGATTCCTCATGGCAGCCTAATGCATCATTTTAAATGTACTAGCACACTTAATTGTCTTTTGTCCTTATTTTATAGGTAAAGAAAACGAGCAAAGAAAGTTTGAGTAACTTTCTAAAGATTCAACAGCTCGAAAGAAGCAAAATTTGAATCTCAAAGAGTGTGATTCTACCATTCATGCTTTACTTTTAGATTATTTCAGTAATTAAAGAGGCAGATTCTCTACTAAGCCCACTATAAAAAGTAATTCTAACCACCAAAACTGCATGGTTTGTTATCCTCTACAAATTATAGGGGCCACAATAGATGACTCAACAAAATCACTGCTATCTTTGTAAATGGGTTATATGTTCATATGCAATCTTTTCATCAGATTCCTTAAAGCTCTGCTTCATTATTTACTTTTCCCAAATAATTTTGTATTTTACTTTCTCACATACTTTGCTATACACTACTATGTTGGGAAATCAATATGCACTCAGTAGAAACAGTACCTTGAATTTTGATCTTTTTCTTGCCTAGTCACATGCCGCATAATTGTGTCTTATGATGTGGGGCAGCAAGTACAGCTCCCAGTCAGCCACATGATCAGAGGGGTAAACTAAAACTCTACAATGTATTAAATGCATTTTCAAGAAAAAGTCTTTTATTACAAAAATCAGCCTATAAAATTGATAAAAACCAACTAATCAGTCAGATAAACAGTACAAAAATCAACATAAGAAAAAGAATTATGAAAAAGAAGGTAACATGATTATAAAGTAACAAAAGAAACACAGGAACAAATCTCTGGGCACAGAAAACCCAACAGAATGCCAGGAAAATAATTAAAATTATTTTTTAAAAATTTCTTTGCGATACAAAATATAAACTGTTCAATGAAATTTCAAAAAAGAATTGATGATACAGATGAAAAATTCAGCAGAGATTGAAATCATGAAATAGGAAAAACAACTTAAATACAATCAATACTATCAAAAACTGACTGTTCTCCCACCCGGAGCCACCATCGCCCCAGCACCAGGAAGGTAGCATGGACCCCGATCCACCACGGGAAGGAGAATCACGCCTTCTCCCACCCAGAGCCGCCATCATCCTAGCACCAGGAAGGCAGCCATGAGGGCATCCCTGAACCCCTATAACTCCCTTTAAACCAACCCTCCGCACATTCTCAGACCTCCTGATTGTGCCAGTCTTTGGACCCACTCTGCAGTGGTCATAAAGGGTATTTTTCTGAGTTCCCAACTTTGAACATCTTTAAAGAAAGGGCTGGGAAACCTGTAGTAGAATGGTCTTTAGTTCAACCGTTCAGAAGGTTGGGGAACTCAGTTTGGGCCTTGCAGCCCGAGGTCAGTCTGCGTCATGGGGTTCAGCCATCAGCTAACTGAGATCAAGGGTCTTGTGACCTAGCTCTGTCTGAGACATTAAATGGTAAATATACTATATTGAAAAGTTTGTTCACTGCAGCCATGTTGTGGACTGCTTCTTGATTTCAATTTAATTCAAATGGTTTAAGGGTAATAGACTAGTGACTACCACAGGTGGTCAGTTTCCAAGTTGTGCCTGATCATATTGTGTTGCTGATTGTATCAGTTGGGATAAAGGATTGTGGTTCATTTGATGAGCTGTTTCCTCTGATGTTATGAAGATGAGAATGTCTGTGGGTCGTTAGAGACCCAGAAGCTAGGGCGCAACTATATCAGGAAGATTTGGGTGACAACCCAGAGATTAAACCAAAGACAGCCCAACAACAAAAATAAAAAAATGAGAAAACACTTAAGCAAGACACAAAGACAGACTTCCAGTTCACCAATGGCAAACAGTAGGGCAAACGAGGATGAAAAGGTCGATAATGAACCACCAGGACACCCTGAACTCAAAGCACAGGAAGTAACAAAACAGATCAATCAGGCTCTAGAAAAATTCAAAACAGAAATCATTTCCGAGATAACCATAGAGATAGTGAGGAAAATGGAATTCATGATTTGAGACTCTAGAACAGAAACTGACAAAAAATAGACTGAAAGTGAAAGGATGGAAAACAATTCTCCATGTGACAGGAACCCAGAAAAAAGCAGGGATAGCAATCTTATTTGCTATTTCAAACCAAAACTGATTCTAGTATTATAGATGTAGGATGGTACTGTATCATACCTCTGTAAATGTAAAATAGCTTGTACCTGCTTTATGATATGTAGTAGTGACCGTGCTTTATCAGAAGTATTTTTAATGATATTACTCTAGAATGTTCTCTTTCCAAATGATGATTAAGATGCTAAAAAAAAAAAAAATGGTGCCAGGTTCCACAACAGCAACAGAACTTTGATGTTTTGCTGGGTATTATTCTTTTCTTTGTTTTTTTTTTTTTTCTAATGGAATGTGCTGAATGTCTATAATTTTGTTCAGGCGACTGCAGAACCTGGAAAAGTTGTTGCTACTATTGATGCATAAAATGCTGTTATTATTGGTCTTTTCATATAAATATAAATATAAATATATACACACACACACATAGATTTATAATTTGAATTTTTGGAAACTTTAACTGTGTTATCAACTTTGGAAAAACTTATCCCAATCTACTGTGTTGAGCTGGCATTGTACAGAAATTGACAGCCATATTGGTCTAGAAATGTTAATTTTCTTAATTTTTTTTCCATTTGTACAGGGGTAATGCACTGTATTAAATATGTAAGGTCATATCTACGTGGGTTTGATTACAGAAATTAATAAAGTATTCTCTAAATAATGAAAAAAAGAATAAGATAAGATTACAAGAGCAAGAAACAATTTAAATATGTTCAGGGACCATTTTCATCTTCAGAATTAAGGATTATTTTAATCTTATATCATTGCCTTTTCTCTTTTACTTTCCTTTTTAGTTTTATTTTAGGATTCCTTATTTTTTAATGTTCATACAGAGATTTCTTTAACTGAAATACTGAATAGTTTCTCTGGTGTAAAAAACTATAATAGTACACAGGATCCTAATGAGATAATTAATCATGTGCAATAGCAAGTAAAGGGCTAAAGGTGTAGGGAAAGTGGGAAGGGTAGGGGAAAGGTAACAAGGGAGAGGAAAAAATATGAGAAATTGAAAAAATGGAAATAAAGTGTTTGTAAATGGGGAGGGGAGGAGGGGGAGAAGGGAGGGCAGGGACAAGGGGAAAAAATGAGAATCAAGACCTATCATGTAAAGGTACAGGATCCCAATAATGAATGTAACTGTATTGTATACTTAGCCTGTAACAATAAACTCAATAAAAAGAAGAGAAGTAAAAGACTGACTAAATTAAGCACAATAAAGAATTGGTAAATATGAAGACAGACCTTTTTAAAAAATCTCTTTCATATAAATTTTTTAAATGACAAAAGATTCAAAGACATATAATATTGTAAAATGAACAAACATTTGGGTTAGAATTATGGGATTCCAAAAGACACAGAGGAGGCAAAAATCATAGGAAACTAATAAAATGATGGCTAAAACTTCCCTCATCTTTCAAAAGATAAAGATATTAAGGTCCAGGAAGACCAAAGGACCCCAGAATTCAAGCAATAAGGTTTTTTCTACATCATATAGTAAGATAAAAGGACTGTTATATTTTCAGGAATAGTCATTATTATGGAAGCAGGTTTCTTAGCAGAAACTATAGGCAATATAAGCAATAAAGAGAATGAGATAATTATGTAATGTTCAAGAATACTAATGTTCTTTTTGTTACTGTATTCTTTTGAGGGCATCATGTTACCTTTTTTTCATAATTATTTTTCTTATGTTGATTTTTGTACCGTATATCTGACTGATTAGTTTTTTTTTTTATTGAGTTTATTGGTACATTTAGGGATACAGTACAGTTACATTCATTGTTGGGATCATGTACCTTTACATGGCAAGTCTTGATTCTCATTTTTTTCCCCTTACCTCTGCCCTCCCTTCACCCCCTCCTCCCCTCCCCATCTACAAACACTTTATTTTCATCTTTTCATTCTCTCACATTTTTTTCTTTTCCCTTTTTGTTCTTCCCCTACGCATCACACCTTCCCTACACCTTTAGCTCCTTTCCTCCCATTTCTAAATGTCAGTAATCTTATTAGAATCTTATGCATTGTTGCAGAATATTCACACCAGGGAAACTATT
>NW_022900936.1:64837823-64865336 GCF_012274545.1 Fukomys damarensis | reverse complement strand
AACTTCTAGACTTAATTGACAGATTCAGTAAAGTATCTGGATACAAGGTGAATACCCAAAAATCAATAGCCTTTCTATACACAAATAACAGACAGACAGAAAGAGAAATAAGGGAAAAAATTCCTTTTACAATAGCATCCAAAAAAATGAAGTATCTAGGAATCAATCTAACAAAAGAAACAAAAGATCTCTACACTGAAAACTACAGCACTCTGAAAAAAGAAATCAAAGAGGATATAAAAAAATGGAAAGATATCCCCTGCTCCTGGGTAGGAAGAATCAACATAGTGAAAATGACCATACTACCAAAACTGCTATATACATTCAATGCAATGCCAACTGAAATTCCAACACTATATTTCACAGAACTAGAAAAAGGAATTCAAAAATTCATTTGATTAGTTTGTTTTTATCAATTTTACAGGCTGATTTTTATAGTAATTCCAGAAAAAGTATCCATCAGAAATAAAGTAAATAAAAAATTTCAGTGACAATTCATTACAGGAAGTAATCATCATTAAACCAGCTGTTCAAAAGATACTTAAAGCAATCTAGAAGAGGACAGATTATTAACATCATAAAAGCATGTAAAACTATAATATCAGTTAGGAAATATATTTGCATGCAATGGAGTATCTACCATAAAGAAGTATACATTATAGTCCTCTGTAGGAAAATGGATACACCTTGAGACCAAGATGTTAAGTGAAATAAGTTAGACACACAAGTTTAATATCACACTTGAAGGTTTTCTTTTGTATGAAAAGCCCAAAATATTAATAAATGAGTGATAATAGGAATCAGAGAGATCAAGCTTTTGCAAAAGAAGAGGCAAAGAGATGGAGGGAGGAAGAGGGAAGGGAGGGTAAGAGGATGAAAAAAGAATGAAGATACATTTTGTAAAATACTAACACTTCATGATGAATGCAATCATTATATATTGCAAACAGTAGTAATTTTTAAAAGGCATAGGAAAAAGCAGTTACAAGTAACAGAATATAATTAAACTTTATCAATACACTACACCACCAAACTACAAAAATGAACAAGAGCAAAAAGATACTTAACATAACCAGAATAAAATTTTTAAACATGACAGAATTTACAAAGCAATAACCTTGCATTAAAATGGATTAAATTTTCCAATTAAATGTAAAGATTGACAAATGGATTTAAAATGATATATGATGACAAATTTCCTACAAGAAACTCAGTTTATCAGTAAAGAACACAAAAAGTGGAGGGATGGAAAAAGATAACCTATGCAAGCAAAACCCAATGGCAAGCAGGGGTCACTATACTTCTATCAAATAAAAAAGACTATAGGGTCAGAGAGGGCGCTGATGCCATGTCTTTGAGGCCCACATGAGTGCTCTATAGTGCCTGGGTGGTGCACACCTCACACTAGAGGGCAGCATGGAGAGGATCAAGGCACTGCAGAGCTTCAGTAGTACTTCTTACAGAATGCTTGCAAGGATGTCCTACTATTGGGGAAAAACCCTTTCTGGGAACCCAGATCCTGTATTTTACTTTGAGAACAAGAAGGAGTTCCTTGAGGAATGCTTTTAAGCACAAAGTGATGAATGACAGCCTCCAAGTGCCAAGAAAACAATTTTGTTTCACCAAAAGACTTTTAGAAGTTTCAAGTTCTACAAAACCTAATGATTTTCTACTCAAGGAGAATACATAAAAGAGTAGTTTTAAATAATAATGGCTTGGTTCTTTTTTCAAGGTACTTCATATCAGGATATATAAAAATCTTACCACTAAATTGACCAAAGTGCACCTTTTTCCTAAGTGAATAATTCGTGTTCCTATCCTGGATTATCATGCCTATTTTATTTTCTGAAGTTTTATATTTTATGAAGGGAAATATTTGTTTATTGAAAATCAATGTAGGGCTGGGGATTTAGCACAGTGGCTCTGCCACCTGCCTAGCAAGCATAAGGTCCCAAGTTTGATCCCCAGTACAAAAAAAAAAAAAAAAAAAAAAAAAAAAAAAAAAAAAGAGAAAGAAAGAAAGAAAGAAAGAAAGAAAGAAAAAATTCAAGGCAATTTGTTGTTCCTAAGGTTTTTATATTGTAATAAATTTTGTTCTTTTCTCATAATTTTATGCCTACAAAAAGACAAGTATAAGTTGCAAGAAAATATAGACTTCTACTAACCAAATGGTGTCTTAATTTTATTTCTAATGCTAAACATGAGCGATCAAAGCTATAATTCAAAATTAATGAAGAAATAGGATCCTTCCATGCCAAATAGCACTTTAAGAAGTTCATGACTGGGCTGGAGATTTAGCTCAGTGATTCTACCACCTGCCTCACAAGTGCAAGGACCTGAGTTTGATCCCCAGTACCAAAAAAAAAGAAAGAAAGAAATTCATGACCACCAAACCAGAGCACCCAAAAATACTCAATGATATCCTATAATGAGGAACGCAACAATACCAAAATATCTAATAGAATGAATATGCCAGGCAGGGTAAACAGAACAGAAAACAAATTACAATAGGAAAATAATGCAATGCAAACAGTAATTTTCAATGTGAATGATTTCAATTTCCCAGTCAAAAGACATTGCCAAATCAGATTGAAAAACAAAACCCAACAGTATTCAGTATATAAAAACACATTTAATTCAAAAAGAAATCCATAGACTTAAAAAGCATAGAACATAATATTCCATGCAAATGGAGTCACCAAACAAGCAGGAAAAGCAATCCTATTTTCAGACACAATGGACGTAAAGCCAAAAATGATCAGAGGAGGTACAGAAGGTCACTCTATATTAAGGGAAGATTTCTACAGAAAGAGATAACAATTATGAATATTGATAAACCAAAGACCAGTGCACCCAACTTCATAAAATACTGCTGGGCATAAAAAAATCAGATAAACATCAACATAATTATACTGGGGACACTCAATACCCCACTGGCACAAATCAGTCAAGTAGACAAAACAAAATAATTAAAGAAATATCAGAGTTGAACCAAATCATGGAAGGAGTGACCTTAATAAATATCTACAGAATGTTGCATTCAACAACAGAATGTACATTCTTCTCAGCAATAAATGAGACTTTCTCCAAAACAGAAGATATATTAGTACATAAAACAAGCTTAACTAAATACAAAATAATCAAAGTTTGGGGACCATTCAGTGAGCCTACCCACTTCAATGCAGAGGAGCTGAGGAGACCAGCAGTGCACAGGACCAGTCTAGTGAGCATGCTCCCTTTGGTGCAGAGGAGCTGAGGAACCTTGCAGAGTTCAATCCAGCAAGAGGTCAGAGATCTCAATTTGGGCCTTTCAGCCAGAAACAGGCTGATCATCAGGGGTCAGCTGGTAGTTTGCTGAGACTAAATAACTTAGATCTGCACACTCCTACCCACAGCATCTATTGTGTCTGCTGAGACATACTCTGAAGGAGGCCCTTTATTTTTACTTTTTATTTTCAAAGTATTTTTTATTTTATTTTTAATACTTTTAAATTTTTTACCCATCTTTTTCTTTATCTTCTCTAATTTGTTTCTTTTTCTCCTTTTTCTCTTTTCTTTCTTTCTCTCTCACCCTGATTCTCTCTCCCACCATGTTCTTCATTTCTCTCCCTTTATGTTCCTATTCCTGTACTAATACAAATTCCTTTTTTTGTTCTTTTTCTTTTTTTCTCTGTTTTTTCTTCTCTTGTTACTAGTTTTAAAGGAAAGTGAATACAATTTCTAGCCTCCCTATGGCTGTTAGGTTGTTCTGTTCTTGTAGATGTTGTTTTGTTCTGTCTTCTGCTCCTCTCTTCAACAGCTTACTAGAGGTCATGTGATCTTCTTCTGCCCTCTGGCCTTACTCCTAACCTTTCCATATCCTATCCTACCTATTCCTTCCTCCCCAACTCCTTCCAGGTCCCCATACTGGAGGGTAAAGTTGCTATACTGAAAAATTTATTCACTATATATAAACATAATTTGGGCTATAACTCCATTTTGATTTTTTTCCCATTAAGTTTACTGGCACATTTAAAGCAAACCATACAGTTACATTTATCATTGGGATCTTATACCTTTAAATGATATGTCTTGGTTCTTATTTTTCCCCATACCCCTCATCCCTTCATCCCCTCTTCGCCCTTCCCTATTTACAAAGACATGGTTTCCATTTTTTTTCTTTTTTCACATTTTTTAATTTTCCCTTATTTCCTATCTCCTCCCCTTCCCACTTCCCCTTTAACCATGTAATTCACATGGTTAAAAGTGATAGATTAATAACTTCCACAAATTGTCATTTTCTAAACTGTGATCAATGATATTGTTGTATAAATGGGGATATGGTGTTGTTATTGATCTAATCAGTTGTTCTTCCTGGTATTAGGAAAATGAGAGTGTCTAAGAGTAATCAAAAGTCCAAAATCTAAAGAGCAGCTATAACTGAAAGATCGAAGTATTAACCCTGGAATTTAACCAATGATAGGACCAATACCAAAAACAGAAATGAGAAGATATTAAGCAAAGCACAAAAACAGACTTCCAGCTGAGCAAAGGCAAATACTGGGGAAAACAAAATGGAAAAGTCTGATAGTCAACAACCTGAACACCCTGAACTGATAGCATAGGAATTAAAAAGCAGATGAATGAGGCTCTAGAAAAATTCTAGACAGAAGTAATTTCCCACACAGCCACAGAGATGGTGATCAAGATGAAAGACATGATGAGTGACTCTAGAATAGGAACAGATAAAATACAGATGAACACAGGACCATGGTGGAAGCCATGAATGCCCAACAGAGGAAAGAAATGGAAACCACAAAAACACAACATAGGCAAGAAATGGAATCCATGAAACAGATTCAGACAGATATCAAGAAGATAAAAAACGCTACTGAAAGCATTCACAGCAGAATGAGGGAATATGAAGATAGAATATCTGATAAAGAAGATAGGATTGCAGTCAGTAACCACGAAAAGAGTGATCTCTTAAAAATAGTAAGGGACCATGAGAAATTGACCCAACAGCTCCTAGATGATGCAACAAAGAATAATATGACTGATAGGAATCCATGAAGAAGCAGGAGAAAGTTCAAATGTATGAAAAAAATGTTCAAAAAATTGATGACAGATAACTTGTCAAACAGAGCAAAAGAATTTGATGTACAGATAAGTGAGGCATATAGGACTCCAAATAGCTATGATCAAAAAACAATCTACACCTAGACATATAATAACCAAGATGCCAGAAACCCAAGAGAGGAACAAAATACTACAAGGAGTTAGAGAAAAGAAACAAATCACATGCAAAAGAAAACCCATCAGAATCACAGCAGACTTTTAAACACAAACCCTGAAGTCAAGGAGAGCCTGAAGGGAGGTATTTCAAGCCCTAAAAGAAAACAACCTCCAAAGTAGACAGATGTATCCTGCAAAACTACCCTTCAAAATTGATGGGGAAATATTTCCATGACAAAGAACACCTGAGAAATTTCATGAATGCCAAACGAGCAAGCCATATAATTCTAAACAATATCCAGGAAAAAGACAACGAAGGTCATAGCTCCACAAGTCCCAACAGAGAAAATGCATTAGGCAAGGCAAGAAATTAAAGGCAGAAGGGGGAAAAATAAAAAATAGTCAACAACAAGACAATAATAGGACAATGATAAGTCAATGCATATCAGTTATAAGCATCAATGTTAATGGCCTCAATTCACCAATCAAAAGAAACAGACTGGCAGAATTGATTAAGAAGCAAAATCTAACCATATGTTGCATACAAGAAACACACCTAGTTCAAAATGAAACTCAGAGACTGAAAGCAAAAGGATGGAAAACAGTTCTCCATGTGACAGGAGCCTGGAAAAAAGTAGGGGTAGCTATCTTATTTAGTAAAATTCAAACCAAAACTAATTAAGAGAGACAACAAAGGTCACTACATCATTGTAACGGGGAACAAACCAAGAGAAAGAGATGACAGTCATAAATATATATGCACCAAACACTAATGCCCCCAACTATACAACACAAATACTAATGGATGTGAAAAACCAAATAACCACCAATACAATTGTAGTGGGGGAACCTCAATACTCCATTGTCACAAATAGATCATCTAGACAAAAAAATCAACAATAGAACTGTACCAAGTCTTTGAACAAATGAACTTAATAAATGTCTACAGAGTGTTACACCACATAAAATTAGAATATACATTCTTCTCAGCTGTGCATGGGTCATTTTCCAAAATACACCACACACTAGCTTATAGAACATGTTTAAGTAAATGTAAAGGAATTGATGTTATATTCTTTATACTATCTCTCCATAGTGTAATTAAACTAGAGATTAATAGCATAAGAAACTAAAAGAACTTCACAAAAACATAGAAAATGAATAACATCAAGATCTGCATATAAAAAATGTAATATACTATGTCAACAAAATGAAGGGCAAAAATTATATGATCATCTCAATAGATGCAGAAAAAGCATATGACAAAATTCAACATCCATTCATGATTAAAAAAAAAAACCTACAGAAAATAGAACAGATGGTCTTTATCTCAACCTAATAAAGGTTATCTATGAAAAACAAACAGTCAACATCATATTAAATGGTCAAAACCTGAAAACCTTCATGCTAAAATCAGGAACAAGACAAAGATGTCACCTGTCACCACTCCTGCTCAACATAGTTCAGTAAACTAGCCAGAGCAATTAGACAAGAGGAAGAATTAAAACAAATAAAGATAGGTAAGGAAGAAGTAAAACTGTTATTATTTGCTAATGATATGATACTCTACATAGAAGCCCCAAAAATCTCTGCCAAAAGACTTCTACACTTAATTGACAAATCAGTGGAGTAGCTGGATACAAGGTCCACACTCAGAAATCAATAGCCTTCTTGTACACAAATAGCAGATTCACTGAGAGAGAAATAAGGGAAACAATTCCTTTCACAATAGTGTCCAAAAAATGAAATATTTAGGAATCAGTCTAACAAAGGAGACAAAAGACCTCTATACTGAAAACTATAACATTCTGAAAAAAAGAGATTGAAGAGGATATAAGAAAATGCAAAGATCTTCACTGCCCCTGGATAAGAAGAACCAACCAGTGAAAATGGCCATATTTCCAAAGCTATTATACAGATTCGATGCAATCCCTATTGAAATCCCAACAGTATATTTCACAGAACTAGAAGAAATAATCCAAAAATTCATTTTGAACCAGAAGAGAATTAGAATAGCAAAAGCCATTCTAGTCAACAGAGACACAGCTGGGGGGTATCACAATCCTGAACTTGAAACTATACTAGTAAGCCACAGTGATAAAAACAACATGGTACAGTGAAAGAAACAGACCCAAGAATCAGTGGAGTAGATTAGAAGACGCAGAAACAACTTCAGGCATACTCAGCTACCTCATCTTTGACAAAGAAACCAACCATCCTCACTGGAGGAGAGACAGCCTCTTTAATAAATGGTGTTGCAAAAACTAGATTTGAACCTGCCAAAGATTAAAACTAGATGGCTATCTTTCACCATGCACTAAACTAAAATCCAAGTGGATTAAAGATCTAAATGTTAAAAAGAAACACTAAACTTGCTGGAAGATAAGTTAGGTAGAACTCTCAAAGACACTGGCTTAGGAAAAGACTTATGAACAAATCTTCATTAGCACAGGAACTAGTACAAAGAATCAACAACTGGGATTTCATTGCATTAAAAAGTTTTTGCTGTGCAAGTGGAACCACCAACAGGGCTGAGACAAAGTACAGTGTGGGAAAATATTTTTTTCTATTCCTCAGACAAAGGTCTATTATCTAGAATATATAAAGAATTTAAAAAATCAGACTCCCCAAATATAAAGGCCCAATTCAAAAATAGTATCTGAAATGAACAGATACTTTTCAGACAAACAAGTAAAAGCAGCAAGTAAATATATGAAAAAACTTTCAACATCACTGGTCATTTGAAAGATACAGATGAAAAGAACATTGAGATTCTACCTCATCCCAGGAAGAATGACTGCTATCAAGAAATCAATCAATAACAAATGTTGGCAGGGTTATGGGGAGAAAGATACCTTTCTTCATTGTTGGTGGGATTGCATACTGGTGCAACCACTGTGAAAATCAATATGGAGATACCTCAAACAACTAGGATTAGAGATTCCATGTAACCCAGCTGTCCCTCTGCTGGGTATCTTTCCATAAGAATTAAAAGAATCATATCACAGTGATATATGAACACCCATGTTTATAGGGGCACAGTTTGTAATAGCTAAAACTTGGAAACAGCCCAATTGCCCATCAGTTGAAGACTGGATAAAGAAGATATGGTTTTTCTATAAAATGGAGTACTACTCAGCCATAAAAAATGAGAAGCTAGGGCCGAGGATTTAGCTGAGCGGTTCGGAGCCCTGCCTTGCAAGCTCAAGGACCTGAGTTTGATCCCCGGTACCAAAAAAAAAAAAAAAATGAGAAGCTAGACTCATTCATAGGAAAATGGATGCATATTGAGACCACACTCTCAAGTGAAGTAAATGAGACACACATGTGTATATAACAATAGTTTCTCTGGTGTGAAAAACTAAAAGTGTAAATAAGGTTCAAATGTTATAACTGATAGTGTGAAATAGGAAACAAAGGGCTAAAAGTGTAGAGGAAGTGAGAAGAGTAGGGGAAAGAAATTAAGGAAAAATATGAGAAAAGGAAAAAATGGAAACAAGGCCTTTGCAAATAGGGGAGGTTTGAGGGGGTGAAAGGAGGGCAGGGTATGGGGAAAAAATGAGAATCAAGATCTGTCACATAGACATATAATATCCCAATAATGAATGTAACTGTACTGTGTTTAAAAAGTACTGATAAATCCAATGGGGAAAAAAAAAAGGTTTCTCTATAAAATGTAGTACTACTCAGCTATAAAGAATGAGAAACTAGAGACTTTCTAGCTAAGTGGATTCACATTGAGACCATACTCTTAATTGAAATAAATAGGATGCACGTAAGTAAATACCAACTAGTTTCTCTGGTATGAAAAACTAAAAGTGTAATAAATAAGGTTCAAACGTTACAATTTATAATTTGAAATAGGAAGAAAAGGGCTAAAGGAGTAGGAAAAGTGGAAATGGTAGATGAAAGGAAATAAGAGAAATATAAAAACATGAAAAAAGAAAAACATGTAAATAGGGTGAAGTGGGTGAAGGGAGGGCAGGGTAATGGGAAAAAAATAAGAAAAAGATGCATTATGTAAAAATATAAGATCCTGCTGATGAATGTAACTATATTGTTTACCTTAAATGTACCAAGAATCTTAATTTAAAAAAAGAATCAAAATTATTCTATGCAACTTATCATGTAATAATGAAATGAAGGTAGAAATCAATGGCAAAAGAAACTGAAGAAATTATGCAAAAACAGATTGATAGCTTGATTAAATAATTGTCTCATTATATCAGTAATACTATCTTCAGCAATTATTAAGGTTTAGGGGAGCATAATTAATGACATGTCATTAATAACGCTTTTTGATTGGCAAATTGGTAATAGTAAGCAACATTTCAAATATGCATATTGTATTACTCAATAATTCTACTGCATTAAATTATTTTTAATGAATTTTATTGGTACATTTAAGGTATACAATGTAATGACATTCATCATTGGAAATTTGCATATAACCCCTCTTGGTCCTTATTTAACCTCTCCATCCCTTCCTATCTACAAAGACTTTCTTCTATTTTTTTCTTTATCTCATATTATTAATTACAGCATTGTTTTAATAGTAAATATCTGGAAATTATTTGAAATAAAATAGTCATCAGGACACATGTAAATAGATGTTTTATTCCTAATCAGAATTGGTTAAAAAGAACAAGCTATATTTGTAGGTTTTTATATTACAGAAAAGGCTTAAGTGAAAAAAAGCAAAGTTCAAAATAATGTATAATAAATGAGCTCATTTAAGAGTGTTAAAAAGGAACAGAGATAAAAATTCATATGCTACTGTATAGCATTCTGATCACTTTTTTTCAGAAATGAAACTCAATAAATTATTAACAGTACTTTTATTTTTTTTTCCTCATTGAGTTTAATGGTACATTTTAGGTATACAGTACAACTACATTCATTATTGGGATCATGTACCTTTACATGACAGGTCTTGGTTCTCAGTTTTTCCTCTTGTCCTTGCCCTCCCCTCATCCCTCCTCCCTCCCCCTTTACAAACACTTCATTTCCATGTTTTCATTTTTGCATAATTTTTTATTTTTCCTTATTAGCTTTCCCCTACCCTTCCCACTTTCCCTACAAGTTTAGCCCCTTTCTTCCTGTTTCACATTGTGCCTTATATCATTAGGATCTTATATACTATTATAGTTTATTCACACAGAGAAACAACAGTACTTTTCTTTATAGAAAGGAATGGAGAAAAGAGGAATTAGAACAATCAATTTCAGGCCATTGCACCAGCACCAGGAAGGTAGCCACACAGGTGCCCCTGACTATGACCACCTATTTTCCCTAACTATGACCACCATGCTGCCACACCCTCCCACGCACTCTCAGACCTCCTGATTGTGCCAGTCTTTGGACCCACTCTGCAGAGGTAGAGGTGGTCATAAAGGGTATTTTTCTGAGTTTCAACTATGAACATCTTTAAAGAAAGGGATGGGAAACCCTTTCCTTAGAACGGTCTTTAGTTCAACCTTTCAAAGGTTGGGGAATTCAATCTGGGCCTTGCAGCCCGAGGTCTGTCTGCATCATGGGATTCTGCCATCAGCTAATTGAGATCAGGGGTCTTGCGTCCTAGCTCTGTCTGAGCACCCATCCTAAATGGTAATTATACTATATTGAAAAGTTTGTTCACTGCAGACATGCTCTGGAATGTTTCTTGATTTCAATTTAATTCAAATGGTTTAAGGGTGATAGACTAGTGACTACCACAGGTGGTCAGTTTTCAAGTTGTGCTTGATCATATTGTGTTGCTGATTGTATCAGTTGGGATAAAGGATTGTGGTTCATTTGATGAGCTGTTTTCTCTGATGTTATAAAGATGAGAATGTCTGCGGTCATTAGAGAAGCTAGGGCGCAACTATATCAGGAAGATTTGGGTGACGACCCACAGATTAAACCAAAGACAGCCCAACAACAAAAATAAAAATGAGAAAACACTTAAGCAAGACACAAAGACAGATTTCCAGTTCACCAATGGCAAACAGTAGGGCAAACGAGGATGAAAAGGCCGATAATGAACCACCAGGACACCCTGAACTCAAAGCACAGGAAGTAACAAAACAGATCAATCAGGCTCTAGAAAAATTCAAAACAGAAATCATTTCCCAGATAACCATAGAGATGGTGAGCACAATGAAAGTCATGATTCGAGACTCTAAAACAGAAACTGACAAAAAAAATAGATGAACTCAGAACCACGATCAAAGCCATAAAGGCCCAACATAAAAAAGAAATGGAAAGAATAGACGCCCAACATAGGAAAGAAATGGAATCCATAAAACAGATTCAAACAGATATCCAGGAGATTAAACACTCCATTGAAAGTGTACACAACAGAATAAAAGAATGTGAAGATAGACTCTCAGACATAGAAGATTGCAGTCAGTGACCTTGAAAAGAGAGGTCTCTTAAAAACAGTAGGAGATCATGAGAAATTGATCCAATAACTCCTAGATTATGCAAAGGAGAATAACATAAGACTGATACGAATCCATGAAGTAGCAGAAGAATATATAAATGAACTTAGAAAAGCTGTTCACAGAATTAATGACAGAAAACTTCCCAAACAGAGGGGAAGAATTTGATATTCAGATAAGTGAGGCATATAGGACACCAACTAGCCACAATAAAAAAAATCTACACCTAGACATATAATAGTCAAGATCCCAGAAACCCAACAGAAGAACAAAATACTACAAGCAGTAAGAGAAAAGAAACAAATCACATGCAAAGGAAAGCCCATCAGAATCACAGCAGACTTTTCAACGTAAACCCTTAGGGCAAGGAGAACCTGGAGTGAGATATTTCAAGTACTAAAAGAGAACAACCTCCAACCTAGAGTGATGTATCCAGCAAAACTCTCTTTCAAAATGGATGGGGAAGTAAGATACTTCCATGACAAAGAACACCTGAGAAGCTACATGAATACCAAACCAGCACTACAAGCAATTCTAAACAAGATCATAGAAATAGACAATGAAGGTAACACCACCATGAGGCCCAACAGAGCAAATCAAATAGGCAAGGCAAGAAATTAAAAGCAGATGGTGAAGAAAGTAAAAAGAGTCAACAAAAGGCCAATAACATGTCAATAGTAAGTCAGTACATATCAGTTATAACCAGCAATGCCAATGGCATCAGCTCACCAATCAAGAGAAACAGACTGGCAGAACGGAATAAGAAGCAAAATCCAATAATATGTTGTATAGAAGAAACACACCTAGTGCAAAAAGAAGCCCATAGACTGAAAGTGAAAAGATAGAAAACAATTCTCCATGTGACAGGAACCCAGAAAAAAGCAGGGGTAGCAATTTTATTAGCAGACAAAGTAAATTTCAAACCAAAACTGATTCTAGTATTATAGATGTAGGATGGTACTGTATCATACCTCTGTAAATGTAAAATAGTTTGCACCTGCCTTATGATATGCAGTAGTGACCATGCTTTATCAGGCCTACGTTTAATGATGTTACTCTAGAATGTTCTCTTTCCAGATGATGATTATGATGCTAATAAAAAAATGGTTCTAAGTACCACAATAGCAACAGAATTCTGCTGTTTTCTGGGTATTATTTTTTTCTTTGTTTTTGTTCTTTTAATTGAGTGTGCTGAATGTCTATAATTTTGTTCAGATGACTGCAGAAACTGGAAAAGCTGTTGCTGCTATTGATGCGTAACATACTGCTATTATTGGTCTTTTTATATAAATATATATATATATTGAATTTTTGGAAATTTTACTTGTGCTATTGACCTTGGAAAAAGTTATCCCAAGTTACTGTGTTGAATTGGCATTGTACAGAAATTAACAGCCATATCGGTCTACAAATGTTAATTTTTGTTTTTGCATTTGTACAGGGGCAAGGCACTGTATTAAATATGTAAGGTCATACCTATGTGGGTTTGATTACAGAAGCTAATAAAATATTCTCTAAATAATGGGAAAAAAAGAATAATATAAGCTACAAGAGCAAGAAGCAATTTAAATATGTTCAGGGACCATTTGCATCTTACAATTAAGGATTATTTTAATTTTATATCATTGGCTTTTCTCTTTTACTTTCTTTTTTAGTTTTATTTTAGGATTCCTTATTTTTAATGTTCATACAGAGATTTCATTAACTGAATTACCGAATAGTTTCTCTGGTGTGAAAAAGTATAATAGTACACAAGATCCTAATGAGATAATTAATAATGTAAAATGGGAAGTAAAGGGCTAAAGGTGTAGGGAAAATGGGAAGGGTGGAGGAAAGGTAATAAGGGAGAGGAAAAAAATATGAGAAAATGAAAAAATGGAAATAAAGTGTTTGTAAGTGGGGATGGGAGGAGGGGGTGAAGGGAGGACAGGGGCAAGGGGAAATGAGAACCAAGACCTTTCATGTAAAGATACAGGATCCCAATAATGAATGTAACTGTATTGTATACCTAGATTGTACCAATAAACTCAATAAAAAACAGAACAATCAATTTCAGTATTGGTATTTTTTGTTGACACTTTGCATTTTATTAATGCTTTGGGGAATGTTTCCTGAGTAATATACAGTAGGTGCAAATATCTAAAAATTTGAAAATAAAAATAAAGATGGATATGCCTAAGAGGGGAAAAAAAACAGAGATTGAATATTGCAGTCTTGAATAACCAATGGTTCACTAAAGAAATGAAGGAAAAAATTACACTTCCTAAAATTAAAATATATCAGTGTAACATACTAGAATCTATGGGTCAAAAGGAAAGTAGCCCAGAGAGGAAAGTTTACAGATCTGAATGGCCACATCAGAAAAACAGAGTGAGCCCAAATAAATACCTTAATGATGTACCTTATGGTACTAAGCTAACAAGAACAACCTAAATCCAAAACTACTACTGGAAAAGATAGTATAAAAAGAAGAGGAAAAATTAATAAAACTGATAACTAAAAATACAAAGAATTAATGAACCAAAGGGCCAATTCTTTGAAAGAATGCATAGACAAGGCCTTAGTCAATTTTAATAGAAAAATGAAATGAAAAGGCCCAAGTCAATACAAGAAGAAATTTTTAAAAAAATGAAATCTAAATTACAACACCAAAATCCAGGTGACTATTATTAGTTAGGTGTTTTAAAAACTTATAATTCAATCCAGGGATTTAGCTCTGTTTTGCTGCTACCTGCCTCACAAGTACAAGGTCCCAAGTGTGAGCTCCAGTACCAAAACAAAAACAAAAAGAAAAACATAATTAAAGAAATAATAGAATTATGAAGAAATGGAGATTCCTAGTTACATATGAATTACACAACTAAAAAGATATAAAAAGTCAAAATAATCCAATAATAGGCAATGAAACAAAATCAGTGAAGAAAAATGTACTAACTAAAAAGAGCCCAGGATCTGATGGATTCACCACTAAATTCTGTACGAATTTCAGGGTGATTAGTGCCATTACATCTCAAAATTATCAAGGGAACTGAAAGCAAAGTAATTAAAAACTTATCAATGGCAGCACACTGTTTTTTAAATCCAGATTTGAACCCAGTTTATAAAACAAAAGCCTACAGGCAAATCTTATTAATTAACATACACCAAAACTCTCAACAAGATTCTGACAAACAAAACACAATAAATCATCAAAAAGATCATACATCATGATCATATAGGCTTCATTTCAGGGATGCAAAGATGGTTCAAAATACACAAATCAATAAATGTAATAAACAACACACACAGAAGTCAGAATAAAAATCATAATCATCCTAATATATGAAAGTGTGACAAAAGTCCAACATTCTTTCAAGATAAGAAACCATGAAGAAAATAGGTAGAGAAGGAATTTATCTCAATCTGCTAAAACCATTTAATCTGAAAAAATCTGAGTAAACCTACTGCCAACATCAGATTAAATGGAAAAAGCAGAAAGCTTTCTCTCTAAAATCAGTAACAAGACAAGGATATCCACTATCACCACTCCTGTTTAATATAGTACTTGAAACATTAGAGCAATAAGTTAAGAGAAAAAATATAAATATATGTCAAAAGTGAAGTTATTGTTATTTGAAGATGATATGATTCTTTACATAGATGACCCAACAATTCCATAAAAGTAGCAGGTTATTAATATGAATCAAGAATCAATACCATACCTGTATACCAGTCATAAAGTCACAGAGGAAGAAAATAGCAATGCAATACATTCACAGTAGCATCAAGAAAAATTAATTACTTAGGAAATAACCTAACCAAGGAAGTGTAAGACCTCTGCAATGTAAACTATAGTTCGCAGAAAAAAGGAAATTGAAGAGGACACCAGAAAATGGAAAGACGACCCCTGTTCCTGGATAAACAGAACCAATACAGGCAAAATAGACAATACTTTTAAAATTTATGTACAGATTTAATACAATTGCAATCAAAATACCAGAATTCTTTCCAGTAGTAGAGGAAATAATCCCAAAATTCATGTGAATCAGAAGAGATCTAGGATAGCAAAAATAATGCTAAGCAAAAGATAAAGGCAGGAGGCATCATAACTTGAGTTTTCAAGTTATATGACAAGACTATCCTTATAGTAACAGCATGGTATTGGTATAAAAACAGACCAGTGGATCAATGAAACAGAACATAGGCTGCAGAATTAACCCCATGAACTTTCAGCAATATGAACTCTGATAAAAGGGCTAATACTATATGCTGCAAAAAAGATAGCCTCTTGAACAAATGATGCTGAGAAAACTGGCTATTCACTTGCAGAAGACTGAATCTAGACCCATATCATCTACCATGTACCAGAATAAATAAATATAGATCAAAGCTCTAAATGATAAAACAGGAATAATTTTCTGGAAAATAAAATGGTAAAATTTTTGAAGACATTGGTTTATGCAAGGACTCTCTGGACAGAAACCCAGTTGGACAAGAAATAGCATAAAGAATCAACAACTGGGATTAGAACACCTTTTAAAATTCTGTACAGCATAGGAAGCAACCAATAGAATGAATAGATGGCCTACAGATTGTGAAAACACAACATTTTTCCAGCTTCACCTCAGAGAACTAGTGGGCCAGGGATTTAGCTCAGTGATTCTGCCACCTGCCTCACAAGCAGAAGTCTGGAGTTTGATCTCTAGTACCAAAACAAACAAACAAAAACCAGAGACTAGTATCTAGAAACTTTAAAATTTCAATAATATTAGACTCACCAAATAAAAGACTTAATCAAAAAATTGTCAATTTGCCAGGCATGGTGGCACATGCCTGTGATTCCAGCACTCAGGAGGCTGAGGCAGGAGGATCGCTGTGCATTGAAGATCAGCCTGGGCTACATAGTGAGTTCCAGGTCAGTCTCAACAACATAGTGAGACCCTGTCTCAAAAAACAAACACAAAACAAAATTGTCAATTGATATGAACAGACACTTCTCGAAGTACAAATGGCCAATAATGAAAAATGTTCATCATCTCTGGCAAATGTAGAGAGGTAAATTGAAGCAATATTGAAATCTCATCTTATTCCAGAAAGAATGGCTATCATCAAGAAAAATACAAACAAAAAACAGCAATTACCAGCAAGGTTGTAGCAAAAACAAACAAACAAACAAAAACTAGGTGGGATATCTCAACTTGACCAGAATGGCTATTATCAAAAACAAAAAATAGGAAGAGAAAATGGTGGAGTGAAAGCTGGCCCCTCTAGAATTGGGAATCTAGACATCTGGAAAATAATGATTTAGTGAAGAGAAGAGGAATAAAAGATCTGGGAATCAAGAAAGATCTAACAAGAATACTAGAATTCATACAGCAATTGGACAAATTAAAGACAATGCAGAAAAAGAATGAAGCAGTCTGAAATGTTCCCCTAGTTCTGGTGAAAGGACTTATCTCTAGATACACAAGTTCCAAGAAGTTTGGATACTTATAAGACTGAACAATATCACGCTGAACAATTCAAAGAGGGATATAAATACCAAAGCAGAACAAGCATAAGAACACATCACAGGGAGACAGATTCTAAGAAAAGAGATCTATAGAGTAGGGATAGAGTTTTCTACTTAACTGATCCTGAACCTACAACACACCAAAACAATAGAATTGTGAGAAAGCAAGGCAAACAAGATACTTCCATAAACCCTGAGCTCCTGAAAAGCAGATCTCATTAACACTGAATTGGAGGAAATCATAGGCAAAGAACTAAAAAACTAAATGGTCAAATTGCTTGAAAAACTTAGGAAACATATAAGCAATTTCATAAGATGTTTAGAGAGACTAAAGAGGATTTTATTGAAAAGATGAAAAATGTTACAAACAAAACATCTGACAAGGTTAAAGAAATAAATAAGAAACTAAGTAAGTTTAAAAAGATAATACAAAATGAATGAACAATTAGGTAAATATTAGAAATTATAAAAAGAAAGCAAGATAAAATACAAAATATGAAAATTTCAGTAAAAAGCATGACTAGCAGACCTGACCAATATGAGGACAAATTGTCAGAAACTGAAAACTAGGTGGATGTAATAGATCATAAACTCAGTGATGATGACAGATACCATGCAAACTGGATTCAGTAGCCTCCAGATGACTCAGAAAAAAATATAACCAAACTCAGAACTATAGGAATAAAGAAAAAAAGAAGATATCTGAAAAAAACAAAAACATTAAGTATAAAAACATTAAGTTCAGAGCAAATGAAATAGCAAACTTTCCAAATCTAGGGAAACAAATATTCAAGTATAAGGGACACACAGATCCCCAAACAGCTATGATGACTAAACAACCTCCCCACAAAAATATCATACTCAAAATTTCAAAAATTCTATAAAATGAAGGAATACTGACAGCTATTAGAGAAAAGCAGGAAGTTACTTATAAAGGCAAGCTTATCAGAATTACAGATTTCTCAACACAAACCTTCAAGGCTTGGAGAGCTTGGAGTAAAGTTTTTTAAGTACTAAAATAATTGTAAATCCAGATATCTATATACTGCAAATTTGTCCTTCAAAATTGATGGAGAAGTAGACTTTCTATGACAAAGGAATCCTAAAGAAATATATAACTATTAAACCAACATTGGAGATAATACTCAAGGGAATCCTAGATAGATACAAGGAGGTTGCTGTCCGCAAAGAGCCCAAAGGAAAGTATATATTTAACTAGGAGAGTATATAAACAAAAGGAAAAATAAGATATGCAAAAAAAACAGAACTGGAAAAATAATGCAAGGAAAATTCAATACACAACTTACTGTAAGTCTCAAGGTCAATGGTCATAACTACCTAATCAAAGATACAGAATGGCTGACTATGTCAAAAAACAAAAGACAATCACATATTGCCTACAGGTGATAGACTACATCCAAAAAGAAGCTCACAGATTAAATGTGAAAGGATAGGAAAAACAGTATGGAATGGGAACACAAAAACAAGTAGGAGTAGGAGTAACTATCTTATTTTCAGACACACAGACTTCAAACAAAACTGGAGAGAAGAGATAGAAATACCCACTACATTCTGGTAAAGGGAACAATTCAACAAGAAGTGATAACACTTAAAATATGTAGCACTATACTACACTCAAAATGGATCAAACATTTAAATGTTAAAACAGAAACAATCAGCTGGAAGATGAAATGGATAAATCTCTTGAATTCATAGGCATAAGACAAGAAATTTCTGAACAGAACAGTAGCACAGGAAATAATACCAAGGATCAACAAATGGGACAGTATCAAATTAAAAAGCTTTGGCAAAACAAAGGAAACAACCAATAAAGCATAGAGAACACTTATAGAACAGGAAAAAAATTTTGCTAGCTAGTCTTCAGAAAGATGACTAACATCTAGAATACATTAAGAACTCAAAAGAATTAGACCTCCCCCAAATAAAAAACACAATCAAAAAATGGGAAACTGGGCTGGGTGTGGACCAGAGCAGTGCAGCTTCAGGCAGGTCCAGCATGTCCCCACGCCAACCCCAGCCACTCAGGCACACAAGTACAAGCCAAAGCCCTGTCTGGAAAAGAGCTCCACACGTGCACAATCATCAGTCGAGGCCCACACTAATACCATCAGTAAGTGTGTGCAGTTTCCAGCAAGAAGCAGTATGGACCAGAGTAGCATGGCTTCAGGTAGGTCCAGACAGGGACCCACCATGAACCCAGTGGTTTGGGCACACAGGCCACAGCCAAGGACCCACCTAGAAAAGAGCCACACAGGTGCACATGCAACAGCCAAAGGCTTGCCCTGATACCACTGATAAGAGCCAGGAGACCATGGACAGAAGCCTGCTCAGACAAGAGGAACTGGGATGCACAGTCCCCAGACAAAGGCCCTCCCAGTAAACAGCTACTTAGCAGGGCAGGGTCTAGCCAGAGGCATACATAGATACCATCATAAGAGTGCACAGGCTCCAGCCAGAAGTCCACCCAGAACACAGTCAGCTCAGGGATCCAGAAGGCAATCATTCTATACCCAGGAATTGAAGCAGTGGTGAGCATCAGAAAAAAGGCCTCCCTGAGGCTTGCTGAGAATTGAAGCCCACTGGGGAAGCAAAAACTTTTCTCAACAAAGGCACAGCAGGCAGCATCCCTTGAAATGAGAAGACACAGAAACAATCTCAAAATTAGACTTCCAGATCATGTAAGGCAACCCCAAAGAGCAACAAATGGAACAATCTGATACTCAACAACTTGGACTCCCTGAATTGGCAATGAAAGAGGATCTGGAAAAAAATGAAATCAGAAATAATTTCTAAGATAATAAGAGTTGTGCCTATAGCGTAAGACATGATTAATAAGTCTAGAGCAGACAAAGATTAAAAAAAAAAAAAAAGAGGAGCTGAGGAACAAGTAACATGATGGAATCCAACATAGGAAACAAATGGAATCCATAAACAGATATAAACAGATTTCCAGGGGATTTAAAACTCAACTGAAAGCTTATGTAGCAGAATGAGCTAATGTGAGAACAGAAATTCAGATTTAGAAGATAGGATTACAATTATTGGCCAAAAAAGGGAAATTTCTTAAAAATAGTAAGAGACGATGAGAAATCAATCCAGTAGCTACTAGACAATGCAAAAAAGAATAACATTAAACTGATGAGAGTCAATGAAGAAACAGGAGAGAGTGCAGATGACAGAAAAAAAAAGTTCACAGAAATAGTGGCAGAAAACTTCCCAATTAGCGGAAAAGAAATTGACATGGAGATGAGTGAGGCATACAGGATGCCAAAGAACCATGATAAAAAAAAAAAAATAACAAACTACAGATAGGTATATAATAGTTAAGATTCCAGAAACCCAATAGCAGAACAAAATTCTATAGTTAAAAGAAACAAATCACTTACAAAGAAAGGAAGCCCATCAGAATAACAGCACACTTCTCAACACAAACCCTCAAGGTAAGAATAGCTTGGAGTGACATACTTCCAGCCCTAAAGGAAAATAACCTTAAACTCAGACTGATGTACCCTGCAAAATGATCATTTCACGACAAAGAACACCTGAGGAACTTCATGAATGCCAAATCAGCACTCCAAAAATTTTTAAACAATATCCTAGGAAAAGACAATGAGGAAAACAGCCCCAGGAAGACCAGCAGAATGAATTCATCTGGCATCACAAGAAATTAAATGCAAAGGAGGTGAATCCAACAAAAAGAAAAAGTCATGAACAGAATAAGTCACTACTTATCAGTTATAACCATCAATGTTAATGGTCTCAATTCACCAATCAAAAGAAATAGACTGGCAAAATGGGTCAAGAATTAAGAGCCAAACTATCTGCATACAAGAAACACACTTAATTAAAAAAGAAACGCATAGACTGAAAGTTAAAGGGTGGAAAACAATACTGCATGTGACATAAATCTGAAAAAAAGCAGGAGTAGCTAAACTCTTTGCAAATAAAATGGATTTCAAACCAAAACTGACTAAGAGAGACAAAGAAGGACTCTACATTCTTGTAAAGGGAACAATTAAAGAGGAAGAGATGTCAAACATAAATATATATGTACCAAACACTAAGGCACCCAACTATATAAAACAAATATTAATTGACACCAAAAAATCATAGCACAAATACAATAGTAGTGGGGACCTCAATACCCCACTGTCACAAATAGATACATCAACTAGACAAAAAATAAACAACAAAATACTAGAACTCAATTGAACTCTTGAACAAATGGTCTTAACAATGTTTACAGAGTGTTCTACCCACCAAAATCAGAATACACATTATTTTCAGCTGTACACAAGTTATTCTAGACAATAGACCACATACTCACTTACAGAACATGTTAAAATAAGTGCAAAGGAATTGAAGTATCGCCTATATCTTGTCAGTTCATAGTGCAATGAAATTGGAGGTCAATAGCAAAGAAACCACAAGAATTTCACAAACACATGGGAATTGAACAACACAAATCTGAATAATCAATAGGTCACAGAGGAAATTAAAGAAAATATCATACACTTGCTACAATTAAATGACAATGACAAAACAACATACAAGAATCTATGGGACACAATGAAAGGAAATTCATAGCAGTGAAATACTCATATTAGGAAAAGAGAGCGAGCTGAATTAAACAGCCTCATGCTGAACCTCACATTTTTAGAAAAGAGCAGGAAAAACCCAAAGCTCATACAAGGGAGGAAATTATGAAGAGCAGAGCAGAAATCAATGCAATCCAGACTAAGAGTAATACAAAAAAATCAATGAAGCCAAGAGTTGGTTCTTCAGAAGCAATAAATAAAATTGACAAGCTCTTAGCCAACTTATCAAAAAAATGAAAGAAAAGGCCCAAATTCATGCAATTAGGAATGAAAAGGGTGAAATTACAATAGACCTAGCGGAAATCCAGAGGATCATCAATAATGCTTTGAGAATCTATATGCTAATAAGATGGAAAACAAGAAGAAATGGACAGACTCCTAGATACATATGAATTAGCAAAGTTGAATGAAGAAGACCAGAAAATTCTAAACAACTCTATCGCAGTCAATGAAATTGAAAAGTAATTAAAAATTTATCAACTAAGAAAAGCCTAGGCCCTGATGTCTTCACTGCTGAATTCTACAAGACATTTAGGAAAGAACTACTGCCACCACTCTTTAAACTCTTCCATTAAATTAAAAGGGAAGCAATACTCCCAAATTCATTCCTGGAAGCAAGAATCACCTTGATTCCCAAAGCAGATAAAGACTCAAGTAAAAAAGAGAAATATAGGCCAATGTCAGTAATGAGCATATATGCAAAAATCCATAATAAGATACTGCCAAACAGAATGAAGAAGATCATCAAGAAGATCATATACCCTGACCAAGTGGGATTCATCCCAGGGATGCAGGGATGGTTCAACATGTGCATGCATATCAATATATGTAATACACCATATAAATAGAGCCAAGAGCAAAAACATATAATCATCTCAATAGATGCAGAAAAAGCATTTGACAAAATCCAATAAGCATTTATGATAAAAACCCTATAAAAATCAGAATAGATGGTCTCTGCCTCACTCATATAATCATCTCAATAGATGCAGAAAAAGCATTTGACAAAATCCAATAAGCATTTATGATAAAAACCCTATAAAAATCAGAATAGATGGTCTCTGCCTCACTCTGATAAAAGCCATCTATGAAAAACCAACAGTCAATAGTGTACTAAATGGTCAAGAACTGAAATCCTTCACACCAAAATCAGGAATGAGACAAGAATGTCCACTATCACCACTCCTGCTCCATATAGTTTTGGAAACATTAGCCACAGCAATTAGACAAGAGAAAGAAAAGGCATAAAGACAGGAAATGAAGAAATCAAATTGTCATTATTTATAGAAGACATGATACTCTATATAGGAGACTCTAAGAATTCAAACAAAAGTCTTCTAGATTTAATAATCATATTCAGTAAAGTAGCCAGATACAAGGTCAATATAAAAATCAATAGTTTTCCTGCACACAAACACTGGACTTGTGGACAGAGAAATGGGGCAAACAATTCCTTTCACCATAGATCAAAAAAATTGAAATACCTAGGAATCAACCTAACAAAAGAAATCAAAGACCTTTATGCTGAAAAGTACAGCACTCTGAAAAGAGAGACTAAAGAGGATATCAGAAAATAGAGACATCCCTTGCTCCTGCGTAGGAAGTCAACACAATGAAAAGGATTATACTTCCAAAACTACTATATAGATTCAGTGCAATCCCAATTGAAATTCCAGCAGCAGATTTCACAGACCTTGAAAAAATAATCCAAAAACACATTTGGAACAAGAAGACACCTAGAATAGCAAAAGTAATTCTAGGCAATAAAGACAAAGTAGGGGATATCACAGTCCCCAACTTGAAACTACACTGCAAAGCTACTGAGATAAAAAGAGCATCTACTGGCAAAGAAACAGACCTGAGGACCAGTGGAACAGATTAGAGGATGCAGAAACAACTCCAGAAACCCTCAGCCACCTCATCTTCCACAAATGAGCCAACCATCCTCGCTGGAGGAAAGATATCCTCTTTAATAAAGAGTGCTAGAAAAACTAGGCTTCAACTTGCTAAAGATTAAAACTAGATCTATATCTCTCACTATGCACTAAACAAAAATCAAAATCAATTAAAGATCTAAATATTAAAACAGAAACACTAAGCTAGCTGGAAAAGAGATTAGGTAGAACTCTTGAAGACATTGGTATAGGAAAAGATTTTATGAGCAAAACCTTAGTTGCCCATGAACTAACACCAAACAATCCACAAGTGGTATGTCTTCTTATTAAAAAGCTTCTTCACAGCAAGACAAATGATCAACAGTGTGAAGAGACAACCCACAATGTGAGAAAAACTGTTCACCAGCTGTTCCTCTGGCAAAGGTCTACTATTTAGAATATATACAGAACTTAAAAAAATTCAGAACTCCCAAATTTAAAGACCCAATCCAAAAATGGGAGTCTGAAATGAACAGACATTTCTCAGATAAAGAAGTAGAAATAGGGCGACCCACTTTCTGGTCCCCCTTCTGTCTCTCTTACACAGATGCTTTCTTTCCCTCTTAAATTTTTCCTACTCTTAACTTCCTTTGTTCCTAGAATTCATTCTTTGATTTTATAGAACACGAGCTTGTGTTTTGGATATGTAGCAGGTTTGGGAGTAACATTTCTTCCCCCTATATCATTTTGGAGGTCTTCCACTGAAATTACTGGTCAGAGGTAAGAGTTTTCCTTCATAAGTTCTAACTTTGGTCTTTTTGCTTCACAGACTGTAACTTGTTTCATAGGCTCTCATTTGTTTCAGTTTCTGGTTTTTGTTTCATAAGTTCTGGCCATTTTTTCAACTTTTGTTTTAAAAATGTCTTAATTTTAAGTTGTGTGTAAATGTTTGCAGATTTCTTGTTTTTCTTATGTACTGTGTTTTGTAAAATTATATTTTATTCTCATTTTATATGTGTTATATTTGCACTTAGTTGTTTCAAAATGCTATAAAATGGGTCTCATAAAATTGTGGACTAGAATCAAGACTTGTCATGTAGAGGTACAAGATCCCAACAATGAATGTAATTGTACTGTATCCCTAAAATGTGCCAATAAACAATTAAAGCTGAAAAAAAATATTGATTTTTAATGAGAAACAAGTGGTATTATATTTAGAGATAAATATTATCTTACTTTGGAAGGGAAATAAATTTGAAAGGGGAATGACTGGTTTCTACTTTAACTTGAGCAGTTCTTATACAAGACTCCTACTGTCCACCAATCAGGAGATTAAAATAGATGACATTTTCAGGGATTCATTCTTAAAGGTGTAGGAAACATGAGAACTAAGCCCTTCAGTTATTTTACATTGTCAACTATTTATCACAAAGAGATGAGGAAAACTCTAGATCCTGATTTGATAAAAGGAAATACTATAGTTTTTCCCATCAGACTTGCAACATGTAGATGGTATAATGTTACACGCCTCCTCAGAAGAGCTTTCTAGCAAAGACACCTGTGTTCTGCTGTGTCGGGGGCCCAGTCATGGCCCACTGGAGTTTAACATTTGGAAAATAACTTCTTCCTGTATAATTAAGGCATCAACACTTGCTACTCTTCAAGGAAACTGTTTGTTAAGCTTGTTTTGACTCTTTGACCCTGACATAACAGGAAGCTCTTTAGCCGAAGATCTGATGTTATCTGTAAGAGTCAGGAACTCACCCTGACATAACAGGAAGCTTGTTAGCCGAAGATCTGATGTTATCAGTAAGAGTCAGGAAATCCGGTCTTTGAAAAACAATTACTTGGTGTTTTTCGTTGTTGTGTGCCCTTAAAAGCTTCCTGTTGCTGTGAACCTATAAAAGGAGCTGTTTCTGCGAAATAAACCAGACTTCTCTTCATCTCCACTCAGGCTTGAGTGTTCTTTCCTTTCTCAATCCTCACTCCCCGACTCAGGCACGTTCATGTTGTGACGGCTGGACCACCACAAGTGGCGCCCAAACAGGGACCTGAAGAACAGGGATCTGAAGAACAGGGACCTGAGTATCAAGGGATTCAGCGAAGGACACTGCTGGATAAAGAATAAAAGGAGATCTCGACAAAAAGAAAAAAGAGGACTTTCAAAAGGAAGGCAAAAAGAGTGGTGAGTTTTCTTGTAAATATTAAAAATGGGAGCAGGCAAGAGTTGCATGCTTTTTGTATATGTGCTTAAAGATTTATTGTGTGTCGGTGGTGCTAGAGTAGGGCACCAGCAATTGTGTAATTTATTAGAATTTGTAGAAATAGTTTGCCCTTGGTTTCCTTTTCTTTGCTTCAGTGTCTTTCTTTTCCTGTTAATGTCTGAATTGGTAATTTATGATCCGGATCATTTTGGAGGCAGGGAGGGAGGTCCAGGCAGACGTGCTAGTGGACTGCCCACAGCAGGGGCCAGAGAGGTCCTTTGCCCTTCTGGTAGGAACTTTGTCTCTGTGTTTATGGGGAGGGAGGTTGATTTTTTTCCCCTCCTCAAGACCCTCTGGTCGAGAGTGTTCTTCTGGTACTGGTTTTGGAAGAGGAGATTAAGGAGATTCCCCAACAGAGTCCCTGGTTCTTCTTTTGGTTTGGTTTTCATAAACCTTTGTCTTACATTGTTTGGCCTCTTTTGCTCCTGCCTAGGAGTTGCTCAAACTTCTGCTCTGTGACAGTCAGCTGTTAGTGAAAACTAGTTTTGGTAACACTTCTTGTGCAAATGATTAAACTGTGATTATAGGTTTAACTTGCTCTTTTAGATTAATACTGTTCTATTGGCAGCCAGTCAAATTTTAAGATGTAATAATCTAAAAGCAGAAAAAGGACATTTTAAGCTGGTTTGTTATAGAAGATTAATAGTAAATGAGATAGAAAAATATTAGGAAAGCTATAAGTAAGAGTGGCACTTTTAACATGAAAGGTTTTTGAATGTTCATCTTGTCTTTACCTAAGTATGTAGAGAATGTTTATGGAAATTATTTATGCTTGCTTGTTGGTTTTAAGTCTGTTATAAAAAGTTTTAGAGTCAAGAAGAGCTTTCATTCCTTTAACCCTAATTCTACAAGAGATCTGTTAATTTTGATCTGCAAAAGTTTTGACTAGTAGTAACTAAAGCTTTTATAATTCAATTGGCCAAAACCACCTAAATAGACAGCAAGGAGAACTTTAATGCAACTTATGAGATGCTAGCAGGAGAGGGACCTTATGGCAATCTATTGGAGCCAATAGGCCAGAGATAAAACTGTTAATTGAAGGAAAATCTTTTACTGGGTTATTAGATACTGGTGCTGATGTCTCCGTTATAACTGCTGACCAGTGGCCTTCTACATGGCCTTTGCAGGAGACTGTCTCTCTATTACAAGGCATTGGTCAAAGTAGAAATCCTACACAAAGTACTGATGTGTTAAATTGGAGTGATTTAGAAGGACATTGTGGGACTTTTCAACCATATGTTATTCTTGGCCTCCCGGTTAATCTATGGGGAAGGGATGTCATGCAACAAATGGGAGCTTATTTATATAGCCCTAATCAAAAGGTCTCTAACCAAATGTTTGATCAAGGATTTTTGCCTAATGTTGGTTTAGGAAAGGAAGTTCAAGGAATTCAATTTCCTGTGACTCGTCAGCTCATCCTCCTAAACAAGGCCTGGGATATTTTCCCTAGGGGTCATTGACATGCCTGCACCCCATGCAGATCCAATAGTCTGGAAAGATGAAAAACCTGTTTGGGTTGACCAATGGCCCTTAACTAGCGAGAAATTAACAGCTGCCCAACAGTTAGTGCAGGAACAATTAGATAAAGGCCACATTGAACCGTCTGTCTCTCCTTGGAATTCACCCCTA
>NW_022900936.1:64828497-64837071 GCF_012274545.1 Fukomys damarensis | reverse complement strand
TATTTTGATTATCAAAAACCCTTAGAAGCTTTTATTTTTCTAACCAAACATTCCCCTACAGCTGTTTTGTGGCAAAATGGACCTTTATTGTGGTTACATTTATCTGTTTCACCTGCCAAAAATTTACAACCTTATTATGAAGCTGTTGCCCAACTTGTTCAATCAATCTGATGTAATGCTCGGAAATATTTTGGTTTAGAACCTTCCATTATTGTAATTCCATTTACAGGAAAACAATTAGATTGGCTGTTTCAGAATTGTGATTCCTGGACTATTGCATTTGCATATTTTTCAGGCCAAATTAAATTTCATTATCCACCTAATAAATTGTTACAATTTGCAAACATTCAATCCTTTATGTTTCCAAAAATTATTTCATTTAAACCTATACCTGATGCCATTGTTATTTTCACTGATGGATCCTGTAATGGAAAAGATGTTTATGTTATTGATGGTCATGAAAAGGTTTTTTCCACACCTGCTGCTTTGGCACAAGTAGTTGAATTGTGTGCCATTCTTTTTGTTTTTCAGGAATTTGCCCATGTTTCTTTTAATCTATATACCGATAGTCAGTATTTGGCTAAAGCCCTTCCTTCTTTAGAAACTGTGGCCTGTATTAATACCAGTAATTTAGAAATTCAACAACTTTTTATTCAAGTACAAAATTATATTCATGCTCATTCTCTTCCTTGTTTTATTGGACATATTCGAGCACATACTGTTTTACCCAGTCCGTTGTCTTTGGGAAATCATCTTTCTGATGTTTCCACAAAATGTATTGCCCTTTCTAAAATTGATTTAGCTCATCAATCTCATCAACTCCATCACCAAAGTAGACGTACTCTTAGATATCAATTTCAGATTCCTCGAGAAGCTGCCCGACAAATTGTTAAACAGTGCTCCACTTGCCCTCAGTTTTCTTCTGTTCCACATTATGGTGTTAATCCTCGAGGTTTGCTTCCTAATCAACTATAGCAGATGGATGTTACTCATGTAATGGAGTTTGGAAAACAAAGGTATGTACATGTTGTTGTTGACACTTTTTCAGGATTTATTCTTGCTTCAGCTCAAACAGGAGAAGCTACTAAACATGTTAATGCTCACTGTATATATTGTTTCTCCATTTTAGGAGTACCTCAAAAAATAAAAACAGATAATGGTTCTGGATATGTTAGTAAGGCCTTCAAACTATTCTGCCAACAAATGAATATTGTGCATATTACAGGTATTCCCTATAATCCTCAAGGACAAGGAATAGTTGAACGTGCTCATGGCACATTAAAAGTGCAACTTCTAAAAATAAAAAAGGGGGAGTTATATCCCTTCTCACCCAGAAATTACTTAAATCATGCTACCTATATTTTAAATTTTTTGCAAATTGATAAGCATGGCCATTCAGCAGCAGAAAGATTCTGGCATCCACAAGGTTCTCCATATACCTTGGTAAAATGGAGAGATCCCTTAACTGGTCAATGGTATTTACGTGACCCCATTTTAATATGCAGCCGAGGATATGTTTGTGTTTTCTCACAGGAACATGATGGAGCTCGATGGTTACCAGAGAGATTGGTTCGTCATGTGGATCATCCTGACAAGTCTACATCCAGTATCATGGGACAGTAACCTCCACAATCATTACCTTTGTGTGGAGAAGAAACAGAAATAGGCAGTACTACTATTTTATGGAAGAGGTGTTATGTTACTACACCTCAAGAAAGACTGTTTAATGACACATCTCAAAAGTTTTTGGACTAATCATTTGGACTTAAACTTATCTTCAGGACTTTACTTTGGTGGACAAATTCAGGTTTTTCTCAAACATTTGGAAGTTTGTTGGTGTATCGGGAGAAATATGTTTATGGTCAGGTGTCAAAGTTACTAGCCTTAATTTCAATGTTTTTAACATAGAGACTTGTAATATGTGAAATACCGTAAAATACTGTGTTATCTCAAGTCAAAGAACAAAAGAAAAAGATAATGTCTTGCGTTAATGCTCCTTATATGTTATTGGTAACATATAGAGATTGTTTATGAAACTGATAATGAACATAACAACAGCTGTTTTAATTGTAAATTGACCAATTGTATATTCTCAAAATGATGACTTCCTTTCAGTCTGTGATGGTTTTGAGACAACCTCTCTTCATAATGATGCTTGTAAAAATTACATGTCAGGCCTCCACAACCTACGATCTGACCCCTGCAGAGGCTAGTAGTCAAAGATGGGTAAGAGAAGTGTGGAGAAATATCCAACCTAAGACAGAGCATGAGTATTAGAATTCTTATGGCTTGATGACAGGTAAGGGATTTCTCTGGACATTTCTCACCTAAGACAGGCACAATCTTTCTGCTGAGCTGGGAAAGTCCCTGCTCTAAATATAATAAAAAGGGGGATATGTCGGGGCCCAGTCATGGCCCACTAGAATTTGACATTTGGAAAATAACTTCTTCCTGTATAATTAAGGCATCAACACTTGCTACTCTTCAAGGAAACTGTTTGTTAAGCTTGTTTTGACTCTTTGACCCTGACATAACAGGAAGCTCATTAGCCGAAGATCTGATGTTATCTGTAAGAGTCAGGAACTCACTCTGACATAAGAGGAAGCTCATTAGCCGAAGATCTGATGTTATCAGTAAGTCAGGAAATCCGGTCTTTGAAAAACAATTACTTGGTGTTTTTCGTTGTTGTGTGCCCTTAAAAGCTTCCTGTTGCTGTGAACCTATAAAAGGAGCTGTTTCTGCGAAATAAACCAGACTTCTCTTCATCTCCACTCAGGCTTGAGTGTTCTTTCCTTTCTCAATCCTCACTCCCCAACTCAGGCAAGTTCGTGTTGTGACGGCTGGACCGCCACACTGCTGAATTTTCTAACAGACATAGGTTATAATGTTTCTAGGTCTAAGGCACAACTTTGTAGCCTGGAGGTAAAATACTTAGGCCTTATTTTATCTAAGCCAACCCAAAGACTGGGGGAAGAAATAATTAAACCAATTCTTTCCTTTCCACAGCCCAAGACCTGAAAATAGCTATGGAGATTTCTAGAAATTATTGGCTTTTGTCACCTTTAGATAGCAGGATATAGTGAGATTCTGTGACCACTCTCTATCAGCTTATAGAGAAACCCAAAAGACAGCCATATTTTAACCTGGGAACCTTATTCCCACACTGCATTCCAGAAACTCAGACAAGCACTTCTAAGTGTTTGCCTAAAGGACAGTATTTCAGTTTGTATGTTAATAAAAGGTAAGACATGGCTTTGGGAATGTTTCTACAAGATGAGGGAGCTGCTCAATAGCCTGTAGGGTATTTAAGTCATAAGTTAGATATTATAGATTCAAAATAATTTATTTTAAAAAGCCCTAAACAATATAGTCAGAACACTTTCATTCTCTTTCAAATGCCAAAAAAGCAGCCATTCAGGTTTTTTGATTATTGGTTTAATTCTCTGTTGGCAATGCAATTGGAGTCAGTCATAGCCTTTGTCTCTAGAGATATGTTTTACTAAGGATTGCAGATCCATTCTGGAAAAACTCTTGATGTTAATTGTCCTTTTTTACTTGAGATGGTTAAGATTTAGTTCTTGTGCCATAATTAAAGGCACTCTCCACTGCCTCACCCCTAAGAACGTAGTTCTCAACTGTTTGGTTCAAGGCACTTCCCCCTTCTGTGGCTGCTGGATTTCAGGATAAACCTTCCAGAATGGTGAGTTTCCCTTTCCTAGAACCATTCCAGAGTAAAGCCGACCTTCACTTATTTTTAGGCCATAAAGAAAAATGGCTTAGTCTTAATCCCGAAACTCTTGAAGACTACATGTTTAATTCAGATTTATTTGTCTTTTAGCCCTCAGGTGAAATTAGAGAATGAAAAGAACAGCTAACCCAGTTCTGGCCACTTCCTTGTACCTCTAGTCTGTCACCACTGCCCCTGGATGAGATAAAGTCTAAGAGACACCTTAGATTGGGCACAGAACAAGAGAGATAGATAGAGATGCCTTCTTTCCCTTTGTTTCTTTTCAAAATGGAAAAAAATGGTCATAGTTAGACCTCTGTGCAGCACAGCAGGTTGGCGCCTTGGCAGGCCTTCTTCCTTCACTGCATGGAATTCATACTTAGCTCCAAAGAGGGTCACCTACTCACTTCTATATGCAAAGCTGGCCTGAGTGGGCCCTATTGGAGATAACTATAATTACTTATACCAGTCTGTCCCTTTAGAGAGAACAGTCATATGTGGCTGTCAGCAACAATGAGAAACCTGTGCAGCTAGGTATTCAGGTCAGATAAACTGTCAGCTTAGCACCCATCTTAAAACTGTTTTTGATTTCATAGGTCTAGAAGATTTTTATTTTTATTTTATTATTATAAGAGATCTCTGTTAGTTGATCTACAGAGTTCTGACATAGCCTTCTTTATAATTATAAACCTAAAAATTATAAAAGTTATTACAATTCAACTTGGCCAAAAACATCTGAGTGCACTCTGGTTTATAAACAAGTTGTATGTGTGTGTGTCTATTTGTTCAATTTGTTACATATACAGCTCTTTTGTTTTGAGGTTTTTTTTTCTTTTGGTATTATGGATTTTTTTAAGATGTTTCAAAGTCACCTTATAGAAAGACATGCTTCTCCCAGGTAGCCAGATGATCCAAATAATATCAATTAGTCTTACAAATACAGTACACACATACACACAATGCATATATAATAACTCGGGAATCATTCTTTGATCAAAAATAATGTGTTGTTATGATATGGCTTTCATAGGTCATCTAAAATTTGTTAAGATTAAAAAAGACTCTTGGGCTTAGGAAAACTACTGGACAGGACTTCCCTTAGTAAATGAAAGAGTGGCTGCCTGGAAAAAAAAATTTATTCCAGCCTTTGTTCACAAAAGAGACCCCAATAATTTCCATAGCCTTGTGGAAAACACATTGTAAAACATTATTGTGATATGTATATACTGGTAATGGTCAAAAGTCTAAGCTGTCTATGGGAAAACAATAAGGTTTTATTTAAAATGCTCGGTATAAAACAAAATCAAAGGACAAACTATAACTGAGAACTCATATAACTGATACTCATTGTCATTTCACAGTGTATATATTCATGCCTTCTGGGTGTACAAATCCTTTCTCTTGTACTCCAGCTACTTGTGATAACAGATACATGTCAAGCCAGCATGAGATAAGCAGTCAAATAATAGTTTTCTTAAAAACTTATGTGATGTATGTTATATGTGTCACCACACTTAGGGATGCTCAGTTGTCAGTGAAAACAATGTCATACTAACTCTAAAATTAGAGGTTAGGCATTATGAACTCCTAAGTTACATTTACAGGCATATGTATGTTCTCTTCAGATGGCATCCTACTAAAAAATAACAAATAAGTGTATGATTGAAAAGACTATTCCATACTAAGATGAACATGTGTTATAAAGAAAATGTCCTCATGATTGTCATGCTAAAATACTATGTGTGGTTTAGATCTTAAATTTCTCTATAATATATAACTGCTGTCTGTTAACATTTTGCAGGGATTCAACTACTAAAACAACCATGGTTGTTAAGAAATAACAGCCCCTAACTATGCTTTATATTTCAATGTGCTTAATATCCAGACAAAATTATAACAAGCTCACTGCTCCTACTGTACTACTAATGTCACTGATCTCTTCTGGGTGTTCAACAACTAAAGTTTGGAGACCAAAACTAGAAAGGTAACTTGGGCTATGAGGACAGTCAATATTTTGTCCCTAGCCCCTTAAGGTCTACAAGATCCAGGACAAAAAGGAACCTCTCCTATAGGATCCTACATTTTTGGTAAGTCACTCAATCTCCTGAGCTGGGAAATTGCTGGACACTGGAGGACAAATATATTGTGTGCCAAAGGAGGGTCACCAAGAGGGAAGTCTTTCATGCTTTCACTGAAAGCAACATGGTCAAGCAAGGCTGTGACCCATCCCAATGGCTAATATTGCCAGAGGAGCTGAGAGGTTCTATGCACAGTTCCAAAATAATGCCTGAAAAAACTTAACTGACCTTGCTAGATAGCCAAAGGTTCACGTTGATGATTGACACAGGTCTCACTTTAACTTGGTCTTAAACACCCAGGAGAAAAGAATAACTAAAAGAGGTATAAAATAATGCCATAGTAATAAAGCTAGATATAAAAAGGGGCTCCAATCACTGACCCCTTCTGGCAGTTTCCAGGTCTACTAGTAGCTGACCATACTTATGGATCATTAGGAAAAAATTATGGTAAAATCTATAAGAGCTCAGCTAGAGTTCTACATTTCTTAATGAAATTTGTTCTTCAAATTATCTCTTATTTTACAGCTAAAACTAGAGAGACTTATGACAAAGTATCAGATTTATAGATAACCTCTATCAATGAAAGAATCTAAGACAAGCAGGTTCATCAATATCTCAATTTCTAAGCGTGACTTTCTCCCCAACTTGCCCTTTCATTCTAGTGTGCTATGTTAGATTACACATACTCTAATTTCTTAAAAGTTTTGTTTACTCTGTCTAGAGGTTTCCAAACTCCAAGTGGTCATACAAATGGAACCAATGACAAATGTGCTAGACTTCTTTTACTGGGATCCACCAGATCAACCTTATAAACAGCTTACAACTGCTATGCTACTTCTATGTTGGATCCTGGAGTCCCTGGACCTTCTTTTTATCCTCTTTGTGGGCTATATTCATAGCAATCCTGCTGATCTTATAATTTAGCCCATGTATTCTTAACTGTTTCTTTGGCTTGTCCCCACCCCCCAGACTTAAAAACTGTGCAGCTACCAAGAATGACAATACCTAGCACCTATCAAAGATCTTTAGATAGACCCTCTGTAGAGTAACTCTAGCTGATCACAACTACAACCCTCTTCAGCTGGAAGTAGCCAGAGCTGTCTTAGCCCTTTGCCCTCTCACAACAGGGGTACTTCTTCAGAGGGGGGAATATAGCAGATAAATAAGTTAATTAGATCTCTTGTAGTTAGACAGGGCCTCCCTCAAGGAGCCAGCCCTCAAAGAGCCAATCTAGTAAGGAGCCAACATGGAGGACAATAAAGACACATTCATGTGGCCAGAATTGTAAAAGGAGAAAAACTACTATGCCTTTGTGCTTCCCCTAGGGATGAATAGCAGTAACTGATATTCTACATAGGTATCAATCATCTGGGTGGGGGTCCAAGGTCTTAATCCAGCCTTCCCAGGAAATATCCCTGATCCCCACCCTTACTGAAAATCCTTATACACTAGCTACATGACTTGCTCCCCCACTTGACCCCAATTTAATTAGTATTACCTTGGAGACTGTACTTACAATCTTATTGATTGGTCATGGCTTTTCCCCACCTTATAATTTTCCATTGGGTATTACAGTTTTATACCACTCTGTACCCATCTCACCACATGGTTTTGCTGTATAAAAGCATCTTGGAGAAGTGGGGTGAGTGGGCAACCCACTTTGCAGTCCCCCTTCTATCTCTCTTAGAGATAAGCTTTCTTTCCCTAAAAAATTTTCCCTACTCAAAAAAAAAAATAGAAATAGCAAATAAATAAATGAAAAATGTTCAGCATCACTGGTCATTCCAGAGATGCAAATGAAAACAATGCTGAAATTCCACCTCACCCCAGAAAGAATGGCTGCTATCATGAAATAAACCAATAACAAATACTGGTGGGGCTGTGGGGAAAAATGAACCCTTTTCCACTGCTGAAAACCAATAACAAATGCTGGTGGGGCTGTGGGGAAAAATGAACCCTTTTCCACTGCTGCTAGGAGTGCAAATTGGTGCAACCACTGTGGAAATCAGTATGGAGATACCTCAAAGAACTAGCATTGGAAATCCCATTTGACCAGCTATTCTCCTGCTGGGTATCTTCACAAAAGAATTAAAAGAATCACACCATAGTGATAGATGTGCACCCTTATTCATAACAGCACAGTTTATAATAGCTAAAAACTTGGAAATATCCCAATTGCCTATCAACTGGAGACTAGATAAAGAAAATGTAGTTTTTTAATAAAATGGAGTGCTATTCAGCCATAAAGAGTGAGAAACTAATGAAATTTATAGCTAAATGTATGCACATTGAGGCAATGCTCTTAAGTGAAATAAATAGGACACATATGTGTGAGAAACTGAAAGTGTAAAAAAAGGATCAAAAGGCATAATAGATAATGTGAAATAGGAAGCAAAGATCCAAAGGAAAAGGGGAAGTAGGAGCAGCTGAGGAAAGGAAAGAAGGGAATGGAATTAATATGAGAAAAATGAAACAAAGTCTTTGTAGGTAGGGAGGGGTGGATGGGTTGAAGGGAGGGCAAGGGAATAGGGAAAAAGTAAGAACCAAGATAGATTATGTAAAGGTACAAATTTCCAAAGATGAAGCGTCATTATATTGTATATCTAAAATGTACCAATAAGATTAATTTTATAAAGGGAAACAAAAAAATTTGTAAAAGAGAAACTTTTTGGGCTGGGGATTTAGCTCCATGGTTCTGCTGCCTGCTTGCAAGTGCAAGGACCCGAGTTCAATCCCTGGTACCAAAAAAAAAAAAAAAAAAAAAAAAAC
>NW_022900936.1:64709970-64828228 GCF_012274545.1 Fukomys damarensis | reverse complement strand
ATCATAATCTAATGAAATAAATAAGACAAATGTGTAAATAATGTATTGTTTTTCTGGTGTGAGAAACTGACATGTAAATAAGGACCAAAATGTGTAATAAATATTGTGAAATAAGAAAACAATGTTCAAATAGATAGGAGAACTAGGGAGGGGTGGGGAGGGAAAGGAAGGAAGGAAAAAGAAAAAAATGAGTAAAGAAGGAAAACTGGAAATAAAAAACTTTTGTAAATAAGTAGGGGTAGACGGGTTAAATGGAGGGAAAAATAAGAATCAAGATAGATCATGTATAGACACAAATTTGCTGTGATGAATGTGATGAATGGGATCATTATGTATACCTAAAATGTACCAATAAAGTCAATTAAGAAAATAAATTAATATACACAAGAAACAAGAAAAACAAAACAAAACATGGGCAACCAAAATGAATAGATGCTTTCTCAGAAGTACAAATGGACAATAAGTACATGAAAAAGTACTCAGCATCTTTTGCTTTTAGAGAAATGCAAAGTAAAACAACAATGAAATACAATACCATCTTTCTCCATAAAGAATGGCTATCTTCAAGAAATCAGAAAATCCTGGCAAAGATGTGGGTAAAAGGAACTCTTCTTTATTGTTGGTAGGAATATAAACTAGTAAAAAAACTATGAAAATCTGTGTCAATTCCTAAAAAGACTAAAACTAGAAATTCCATTTAACCTAGCTATTCACTTTCTAGTGAATTTCTATACATCATACTATAGAAATACGTATTCCTATGTTTATAGCAACATAATTTATAATAGATAATTCTTTTAAACAGCCTATACACCCATCAACAGATGAGTGGATAAAGAAAGTGTGGCATTTTTACATAATGGCATTCTACCCTTTCATAAAGAAAATTTTGAGGTATTCATAGGTAAATGGATGTACCTTGAGACCATATTAAGTGAAATAAGTCAAACATAGAAGCTTAAGTATCACATGGTTTCTATATGAGAAACTAAAAAAATTATAAATGAAGAGCAAAATAGTAGATAGATAAATAGGAAGTGGGGAGCTCTTTTTCAAATGGATGAGGGAACAAGAGATGGATGGAGGAGGGAAGAAAGGGGAAAGGGAATGAAAGAAGAAAATAATTAAAGAAAAAATAAAAATAGAACTTTTGCAAATGGAAAGGAGACCAAGAGCTGAAAGGAACAGGGAGGTATATAGGATAAAAAAAATTAATATGCACTATATACCTGTACTAACTCTCCATGATAAACGTAATCATTTTACCAAACTCCCCATAATGAATATATTATGTATCATAAATGTACTAATATAATTAACAAAAAACTCCCAAAAAAGTGAGAAGGATGCAGAAATTGAAAATTGATGGTAGGAATATACTGTAAATTAGTATAGACATTATGGTGAATAGTATGAAGGTTTCTCAAAAACTAAATTTTTGCACTTCTGGGTATGGGTCTAAAGGAAATGAAATCAGAATATGAAAATGATGCCTTCACTTCCATGATTATTGTAGCACTATTCATATTAGTCAAGTTACTGAAGGGAGGAGCCTATATATCAGTAAAAGTTTAGAGAAAGAGTAGTGTGTGTGTGTGTGTGTGTGTGTGTGTGTGTGTGCATATATTACATGAATGCTGAATATTACAAAGAAATCTTGTCATCTGAGGCAAAGTGGATAGAGTTGAAGAACACCGTGTTAAGTGAACTAAGACACAGAAAGACAAACACTACTGTTCTCTCTCAGATGTCAAAGTTAAAAAAGTTCTGATCAAAGTAGGAGTTTAGGATATGGATTACTAGAAGGTAGCAAGTGTAGGAAGGAGGGAGAAATAGAGGGACTTTGAGTAATGGCTACCAAAATATAATTAGATATGAGGAAAAACAGGTCACAATAATAATCCATTATGTGTTTTTTAAAAGAACTGTAAGGGTGGATCTTGAAGGTGCCAAACGTAAATGGAAATGTTAATTTCTCTGATTTCATCAGTACCCATTATATATACAGGTATTGTGATATCTCACTGTTCTCTACATATATACAAATATGTGTTAATTAAAAATAAAATCAAAGTTCTATCCTAAAAAAAATCTGAAAATCTGTTTTTAAGTTATTAAAATTACAGAAAGTTAAAAAGAATGTTATCATCAATGGCTTCATGCATTTCTCAATTATTACTTCTCCCTTTCTATTCCTAAATTTGACTTCTTAAAATGAAAATCAGTTTAGTGCACTGAAACTATATATGTATAGCTTTATGCCATAAGCATATCTAATATGTTATGTATCATGTTTAGGCTTTTAGGATTTGGTGCCTATAAATATAATTCATTGTTATAGAATTCAATTTAGTGTCTTTAGTTTGGGAATATTAATAAGAATAAAACTGCTGCTGTAAATAATGCTGCTATCCTCTGCTGTATGTGTACTTGCATTTTTGTTGCGCACACTCCTAGTTTCTATGTTGTAGAATGTGTACATATTCATATTAAAATGAAGGAAATAAGGCTGATAATTTGATAAAGTGGATATCAGCTAATTATGAGAATTTTCAAACACTACCAAGATTATTAATGTGGCTGTACATTAGAAAAGTACAATTAAAAAATAATATTTTACTTAAGAGTGGACATATGATCTGAAAAATGCATTAGGTAATTTCACCAATGGGTAAACATAGCAGTGTACTTAAACAGTTATAATATTTCTCAGTAATAAAATCTTATGGGACCACTGTCATACATGTGGTCCATAATTGAATGAAACATTATGTAACATGACATTATGTATGTTTATATATTGTCTCTTGGAGATCTGCTTTTGTCACATTTATTCAAATTTTTTACATATTTTTCTATTGTCTTTTTATTAATAATTCATGAGCTCTAAGGGAAATTCTAGTGATGGGTTAGAAAAAGGTGAAGAACATAGAGAAAGCCTTAATATTCTTTGTGATTACTAAGAGGATATAAACAATCTTGGTAGAAATATGAACAGTAAAGGCCATTCTGAGGAAAATTCAGAAGATGAGTAGATTATTAAAAATTGGAAGGAAGGTGACTCATATAGTGTCAAAGAATTTGGCTGATTTTTTTATGTCTTTGTTCTTCGTACAAAGTAGAACTGAATGATGAAACAATGTATCTTACAGAAGAAATAGCTAAGTAAAATATTGAAGGTACAGAATGACTCCTCTTAACTACTCATAGTAAAATGAAAAAAAAAAAGAAATTAAGTCTGAAATTATAATCCAAAGGTACACAGAGAATGGAATGATGATTTTGAAATTTCTCAGTCTGACCATGTTATAAAGAAGTAAAAAGTGTATTTGAAAGAAAATCATCACTTGGGTTTGATATGGAGATTAATATGGACAAACAGAAAATAATGGAGGAAGGATCCCAAAGGTACTTTGGAGATCAATGGGTCTGCCACTAGTATCACTGTTCCAGAGTGTGAGGGCTTAAGGAATGGAACTATTTCACAAGAATCCCTCAGATACCAAAGGAACTTGCTCCCCTGTGCTTCCTCAAATTTCTGCTCTCCATATTCTGGACAGTGGTCCTTAGCCATTCCACATGTGGCTCTGGTGGGCCAATGTGTAATGATAGCAAAAGCAGTCACCTTTCAGAAGGGCACAAGCACTAAACTTTGGCTGTGTCTATGAGGTCTCATCTCCACTAGTCCACAGAGTGCACAAACTGTGGGGCATGGTACCTTTATTTAGATTTCAAAGGATGCCCCGAGGGTTTAGAGGCCTAGGCAGAGAACTGGCAAAGCAGGGCCAGAAGAGAGACCCCCCAAAGGGTATGTCTAGTAGAGCTACGAAGACCCTCAAATGGTAGATCCATCAGCATATGTCATCAACTTGGGAGAGCTCCAGGCATGAGACACCAACCAATGAGAGCTGTGGCACGGTATGTGCCCACTCAGCAAAACTATTGGAACATGTCTGCCCAAAGGCTTGGGATCCAACCCTGTTTGTATATAAGGCAGAACATAGAGTCAAGGTTATTATTCAGACTTAGGGTTTAACATTTCTATCTTGTACTTTGGAGTTACTCAGAATCTATTATCCCCTTCTTTTTTTCTACTTATCTCTTTTAGAATGGGAATGTCTATCCTATCATTGTATTTTGGAAACATATAACTTGTTTGAGTTCATATACTCACAGTTGGAAAGGAATTTTCCTCTGAATGAATCATACCTTGAGTCTCACCTCTATGTGATTTAGAAAATATTTAAATTAATTTTAAGGTTTAAAATTTTGAGTTGCTGCTAGAAAGTGTTGATTTTTGGAGCAAAGGGAGGGCAGAGGTAAGGGGAAAAAATGAGAATCAAGACTTGCCATGTAAAGGTACATGATCCCAACAATGAATGTAACTGTACTGTATCCCTAAATGTACCAATAAACTCAATTAAAAAAAAAAAGATTGAATATATTTTGATTATGAAAAGGACACAAATTTAGGGAATCAGGGACAGTATGTTGCAGTCTTTATTTTTGTATATCCTCAAAATTCATGTATAAATCAAAGCCCCAAGGTGATGGTATTAAAAGGTAGGTCATTTAGAAGGTGATTAGGTCATGAAATCTCTACCTTCATGAATAAGATCAGGGTCCGTATAAAAAAATGCCTGAGGGTTATTTTTTGACTCTTTTGTTCTATGAGCATGCACTCTGAAGATGTCATCTTTGAAAAAGAATTAACCCTTACCAGATATTGAATCAGCTGATGTCTTGATTTGGGATGCCTGACAAATGTGAGCAATAAATTTCTGTTGTTTATAAAGTAACCACTCTAAATCATTTTGTTATAGTAGCCCATGTATTTAATGTAAGTACATTCAAAACCTTCAAGGAAATAAAGGACAAAAGTGATAATATAATAAAAGAATAGGATGTGTTAAGAATCAAATGGAAGATTTGCAACTAAAAAGAAAACTAAAATTGAACTCCACTGCCAATCTCCCACTAGATTAGACTCATTTGAAGAGAGTACTGATGGCCTATAAAAGTCAAGAAGGAAGAAAATAGTTAAAATGAAGCATAAGAAGAAAAGACCTAGAAAATACAAAATCAATCAAACGAAAAGTAGAAATGTAATAACATCCTAACATCAGGTGTGGGAACACCATTCTGCATTTGACATTGAGACAGAACATACAACTATAATTTAAATTTAAATTATCAATGGGAAGGGGAGGAGGGGGAGAAGGGAGGACAGGGACAAGAGGAATAAAATGAAAACCAAGACCTGTCATGTAAAGGTACAAGATCCCAATGATGAATGTAACTGTACTGTATACCTAAAATGTACCATTAAACTAAAAAAAATTTTAAAGTATCATTTTTCCTATATTATTTTCAGTCAAAAATTGAAGGAAAGGTTTCTATTGAAGGAAAGACTTCAATTAAATATTTCAAGAGAAGTATCTAAAATATTTAAAAGTAGTAGTTAAAGAATACATATCAGTAAGTTTAATTACTTACATTCCATATGCTGAGCTTACAGCAAGACTGGTAATCTGTTGAGGAGGTTCACCATCTACCCATACCAACTGAATAACAAGTTCTGCTTGATATCCTGGAGGCATTTTCACTGGTCGTGTCTTAACACTAGAAAGAAAAAAAGGTATTTCTATTATCTGCAGTTTAAGCAAGCATGCTAATGATTTTGCCCTTATGATGGCCTACAATTGGTCCTCTTTTACCTAATCTGGTTTATGTTGACAAATTACATGGAATTATCCTACAGAAATATGTAACACTAGGCACTGGTCCAGCATGTAGGTGGAGAGTGTTCTCTAGTTTCTTGAAATATACCAACCCACTTTTTAAAGCAACTTTTCAGAGTCAGGTCCATAATTTCAATTTTTCTTCATAATTTCCTTTTTTTCTTTTGAGTGTAGTCTGTTGAATTATTTTTATTATGCTATTATTTTTATGTGGTTAAATATATGTAAGTTATAAAGACTGACTTGAAGAAAGTAAAAGATTGATAGAGCAATTTTAGAAGAGGTGAAGAGGAGTAAAGCTATTGGAAATATTGATCTATTTAGATGGGTGGTCATTCTTTTTATTGTTATGCTTTATAACTTACATATAAGTCTGACATAAATGTTGTATATAATCCACACATTACTACATTTATGTCAGCCTCATCTCTAAGTTACTTTGCTTTGCTAAACCTAGATTCCTAGAAACATTAACTAATGAACATTTCAACTAGACAATTTTAATTTTTAGCAATTCTTATCAATATAAGCATATATATGTGTAACTTTAAAATATTTTTGCTTTTGTGCCTCTTTGAATGAAAAATGAGTGGTCATAATAGCCCTCATTAAGAAGGTCAGACTTAAGTGGGAAGGGTAGGGGAAAGGAAATAAGGGAAAAGAAAAAAATAAAACGAGAAAATGAAAAAATGGGAAATAAAGTATTTGTAAATAGGGAAGGGAGGAGAGGGTGAAGGGAGGGCAGGGATAAGGGGAAAATGAGAACCAAGACCTGTCATGTAGAGGTACAAGATCCCAATGATGAATGTAACTGTACTGTATACATAAAATGTACCAATAAACTCAATGAGGAAAAAAAAAAGGTCAGACTTAAAGACTTACATACAACTCAAGAACCACTTATAATTCACAGAATAATATTACTTAGGTCAGTTTTGCTGCTTGGTCCTTAGACACTAACTATATAGTATAGGACCATACTTTATTTTTTAACTAATGATAATCTTAATTATGAAGATTCCCATTATATTTTTCAAATTAATTCTTCAATTACACTTCAAAAATTTTTACTGGTTACTTCATCTCTACCACCAAGTCTATGTTGCCATCACTTGTTTTTCTCTCATTCTTATTTTAAATTTTTGTTATTATATAGTTATGTTGGAGATGCATGCCTTAATGATAGGTTTTCTTAAGAAACAGGTCTTAAGCTCTTTCTTGAACTTTGTTCTTTTTCTAGTTTTCATTCTAATAGAAATAAAGCTAATTGATATAAACAATAATTAAATGTATAAAAATCATAACATTAGCTAAATTTTTATGGTGATTTTTCAATTTGTAGATTTTTTCCTATTAATATATGTTTATATTTACATTTTTTTTAAACCACAAAATTGTTCTGGGAAAAAACCTAAGGATCAATACTAATTATACAGATTTTGCTCCTGAAATCTTTGTTGGCTGGGTTTTTTTGTTTTTTGGGGAATATCGGGGATTGAACTCTGGACCTTGTGCTTGTGAGGCAGGCAGTGGAACTACTGAGCTAAAGCCCAGCCCAGCTGTTTTTTGGGGGTTTTTTTGTTTTTGTTTTTGTTTTTTTTTTTTTGAGTCATGGCCTTGCTATGTAGTTTACACTGGCCTTGAATTGACTATGTAGCACAGGCTGCCCCTGAACTTGGGACAATCCTTCTGCCTCAGCCTTACAAGTGGTAGGATTACAGGCATGTATTGCCAAGCCATGCTCTGTTCCTGAAATCTTTAAATTTTCAATTAATCTTTTCATAAGAAATAAGGAAATTAGCTATTTATATTTCAAGGAGCAGGTGCAGAGGTTTTCAAATGGTGTTCAGATAAATTTCTTGCTTAATTCTCCAATTAGTCCACGCTAGACACATTTGTTTTGACAATGTAGAAGCAGTAATAATTTACACCCTATAATACAAATCACAAAAATTTTACATAAATATTACAATGGGCTTTATTAACTTTAGATTTTATTAGATTATTTTGCTAAACTTTGTTAGATACATTGAGAGAACACTACAACTAGCAAGTTAGCAAAAATAAAAGAAGTATTATAGAGTAATTAGCAATATAAGAAAAATTCTTTTTTCTCATAGAATATACTTCTAATAGATACTAAGCTTGGTTTTGATTTTTATTCTAAGATAGCTGAAGATGTACCATAAACATACTTTTTCAATTGAAAAAGTACCAAGCAAGTTATCAAGTTTTTGCCCTGCCACAGTTCTCATTCTATCAAAGTTATGTTTTCTTTTTCTTTCTCTCTGGTTTTCTTTTGTTTATTTGTTTTGTTTTGTTTTGTTTTTTTGGTACCAGGGATCGAACTCAGTACCTGTGCTTCCAAGTCAGGCGCAGCACCACTGAGCTAAATCCCCAGCCGCAAAGCTATCTTTTCTTTTAGATCTTTCTGAGAAGGAAATATAAAAAAATAAGTAAATGAAAGATGAGGATATTGTGTAAGTTTGAAGAAAATACCAAAATACACATTGGTTTACTATAAATCACTTGACAAAAACTTAGAAGAGTGATTTTATTTGTCATAATGTCCAAGAATTATATGATTAATATATACAATTGCTTTAAAATTTGGTAGCAACTCTTACTTCAGGCATGGAATACTGTCCTTTGTTATTCCTTCACTAGCCACAGTGTTAGTGCTTCCGGAAAGACTCCTTGAAGAAGGAAGCTGGGATGAGAGATCTGGAAACGGAGGACTTGTTTCTGGATCAGGGGTAATAATATCTTCAACATCATACTGAAGTCGTACCTCTAATGACTTAAAAAATCAAGTTTTAATTTAATCTACATCATAAAAATGAATACTTACATTAATATATCTGATAACTTTGTAGTAATTATTCACAATTTTTTCTGATTAGTAAATTCAATTTGAACTTACATTAATGTTGAGAAGTATGTCAACCTGAATTAAATCATCAATTATATGGAATACTCAATGGCAATTACAAAAAACAAATTTTTAATTCTTTACAATTATAAGAAAATACCAGTAAAGTTTATACATGATAAATATTCCTTAAGATATTGTATAAACGATAATTTGATATATAATAAAATAAAAAGGTTTTAAAGAAATGTTCATTATTTCAATGAAAGAAATGAAACTATGTACGTTTGTATTATTTGTACAAAGTATTTTACTTTAAAAAAAACCCTCAGTGAATCTTGTCTTTGCACTAATTTAAAAATTTTTCCAGAAAAGTTCCACATTTTTTGTTTTTTTCCTTAATTTTTCCCTTTTTAATATCATTACCTTGATCAGAACTACTTAATAATGATTATCATTGATTTGTGATTTATATAGAAATAAAAAGGTGATCCCAAACCTTTTCTAAAACTAAAAATATTTAAAAATAATGCTTATAGATGCATTAAATATTTTAATTAAAATTGATTTCATAAAAAATATTTGGTCTATAATGCAAAATGTACATTTCTGGAATTGAAAATAACTGCTTACAAAAACATGACATTAAGGGATGTTTAATATAGCAATATTACCAAGGTGATTGCTATAACAAAATTAAAACTATGTAATTCTATGTAACTCTAGTGGCAATGATTATCAAACATTTACTGTACTTAGGCACCATGCCTAACATTAGATTTGATGATCTATATAGAAATAAATAGGTGACCCCTAACCTTTTCTAAAACTAAAAGTATTTTAAAATAATGCCTATAGATGCATTAAATATTTTAAAATAGATTTTATAACAAATATTTATTCTGTAATGTAAAATGTATATTTTTGGAATTATCTTTATATAATCAGATAAACCCCTATGAAATTGATATCAGTATTTCTAGTTTACATTTATTTTGCATTTTATTCACACAAAAAGTTATGTAGGTGATGAAAGTGAATCACATCCAGATTCTACTACTGCCTTTTGAGTTGCTCATAGTTGCACTGGCATTCAATGGTAAAGGTAGAATTAAAACCTAGTTATAACTGACTTCAAAACTTGGGAGTCTGATGTACTGTAAGGGTGATGCTAATTTTAGCTGTTGAAGTAAAAATACAGAAGGGCTAGTGTAATGAATCTTTATTTTCTGATAATAGGCTCAAATAGGATAATCATTTGCATTGCTATAAAAATAGTAATTAAAGGAAACCTTATTGTAGTTCAGAAATAACCACTTAAAACAATTAGTTGACTAGAAAAAAAACAGTTAAATTTAAAAATAAATGCAGAACAATACTTGCACTAATATGACTTATACATAAATCAGTAATTATATACAACTGGTACATTATATATATGTAAAGGTAGGTGCATTCTATAATGCATATATATTTCAAAATATCATATATTCTATAATTTCCTTTGTCATACAAGTGGATAATCATAAAGCCGAACTTCTAATACTGGCAATTAGTTCTAATACTGGTGGAAGAAATTCAGTCATTTTGGCCACAAAGATGCAACATAAACGGGATAGAAAAATCTTGTATATATCAAAGAGAAAAATGAAAATAATATATTTAATTTGTAGCAAGATTAACTTAAAATATTAAGCTCATGGGCATTGATAGAAAATACTGTTTTAATAGAGAAATGTTCATCTCATATTAAGCTAAACCATTTTTAATGTATGTATTAAGTTACAATAAAAATTTAAAATCCTATGAACTATATCACTGGCCATATGCTGCATTTTTGTTGGCTTAAAACCATACCAATTAGTAATAGTAACCCAAATCTATAATTGGTTTCTTTTATTAACTATTAAGTGTAAAAATTATATTTTAGATAACTTACCACTATTTCTGTTGTAATTTCATGTCTGCTGAATTTATAAATAATGACATATGCAGAGACTCCTGATACACAAAATATTCTGCTCTCCGGACACCAATAAATCATCTGAATGGCAAATGGATCTTCTTCTACAATTTCACATGACTGTTTGCCTTCTCCCACTTTTTGTTTTTCAAAGACTTTTGAAGTTTTTAGCTTATACAGCATCTGCAGAGTTACTATGAGATATTGAAACAGTTATCTTCTAATTTGAACTAATGTTTAGATGTTGTTAAAACTTTTTCAATGTACTTTTTAGACCACAAAGGTAAAACATAAGTACAGAAGAATACATGGAACTAGTAATTGTTTAATATTATGGCCTTATTTCAGTATAGTACTGAGATGAAGACTAGAGGGTAAAAATAAACAATTATTGAACATATATGCCATTGAATAAGCATTTATTCCCTCAAGTGATCTTGAGAAAAGTCCCATGACATATTTTTATTCTTGTTTATTGATGAAAACACTAGGGCAGAAAGTATACAGTAGAAATATGACATGATTCTGTCCTGGGGGATACCCCTTAGTGTTTTTTCATAATGTATTCCTTTGATTGCTAGATAGGAGTATGACATTATACTTAGGTTAACTTCTATCAAAAATTTTGAGACATTCCTTCGGATAAGAAACATTGTAATTTACCAGCTAGCAATACTGGAAGCCAAGAATCTGTAATTCTTTTAATAAAGATCTATTCTGATTGGCTATGTTAAGAAAAGGTAAAATACAAATCTTACAAAACTTGAGTTTGTGGGCCAGGGATTTAGCTCAGTGGCACTGCACCTGTCTCTCAAGTGCAGGGTCCAGAGTTTGATCCCTGGTACCAACAAACAAACAAACAAACAATAACAGCAGCAGCAAACTGAGTTTGTGAACTATTTTCAAGAATATTTAGTTGGGGTAATATTTTTTTCCATTTGAAATTGTGATTATACTAACTCCCCTACAAAAGAGCTCTGATTCTACAAATGATGTTTGAGAAAACTTTCAAAACTCAGCTCTTGCCAAAAGTTTAAAACTAAATTTCATCTTCCCACTTTCCCTAAGTGGGAAGGGTAGGTTAAAGGTAATAAGGGAAAAGAAAAAAATGATAAAATGAAAAAATGGATGGGGAGGGGAGGAGAGGGCAAAGGGAGGGCATGGATAAGGGGGAAAAAATGAGAACCAAAACCTGTCATGTAAAGGTACAAGATCCCAATAAGAATGTAATTGTACTGTATACCTAAAATGTACCAATAAACTCAATAAAAGAAAAAAACTAAATTTCATCAACAGAAGCATTAGTGAAACCCAAAATTGAAGGTGATTCTACAAAATAACTATCCTGATTTCATCAAAAATGTCAATGCTCAGAATTGTTCCAGAATTTTAAAATTAACTGGATATAGTGACCAAATGTAACAAATCATCCTAGATGTTCTTTTGTTATAAAAAATATTACTGAGAGAGTTGGCAAAAGCTAAATAAGATCTGGTGACTTAGAAAAGAGTTTCGTATAAACAATCTCCTGGCTTTGATGTTTAGGTTGTGTAAAAGAGTGCTCTTGTTTGTACAAGGTATGTATATATGTTTAATTTAAAGTATTAGAGGAGCATTATGCCTCTGTCTATAATTTATTCTCAAATGGCTAAAAAACTGTATGTCTATATGTACATTTTTGTGCATATGTGTCCACATTGGTGTGAAAGACTATCAGGAGGAGGGAATAAAGACTAGCGAAAAAAGGGAAGACAAAAAGAAAGGAAGGGTGATACCAGGGTGACGGTGAGAAGAGAAGAGAAGATGAGAAGAGGAAGAGAGGGAGGGCTTGGGAGGAAGAAAGAGAGAGGCAGAGAAAGAAAACAAGAGAAGGACACAAATGTAATACATATGGGGGAATCTGGTTGAAAGCAATACATTTCATAATACCTTTTTTCCCCTATTTTTTCTGTAAGCCTGAAATTATGTTAAACTAAAATAGCTCTTAAATGGGCAAGACACTCTATTAAGTGCAATAGTTGGACTCTTAGAGGTCAGATGGGATACCTTTGTGTGTTACATAAAAATGGCAAAAAGATTTTACATAAATAATTAAGGACCCTAATTAGGTGACTTTGAGTTAATCAATATAGAGATTATTCTCAATAGGCTTGTCATAAGTAGGTGTGCCCTTTTAAAAAGGGATTAGGGCCCTCCTTAAAGAGAAACAGATAACTTTTGTACTGGTCTTGAAGCAATAAGCCACAGTGGATTCTAAACATGCAAGAAAATTAAATCTGGTATCAACTACATATGAGCTTGAAAGAGACCCTTGTGCCTCAAAGGAAACTGCAAATTCAGTCAATACTTTGACTATACTCTTGTGAGACTCTTGAGCAAAGGATTCAGTTAGGAAGCAATCAGATTTGTAACACATAGGGACTATAAGGTAATAAAGAGGTTTTGTTTCAATCATTAAATTGTGATGATCTATTACTAGCAATAGAAAACTAATAGTATAAATTCAATTTTTCATTTCTTAGACATTGTTTCCCAAAATTAGCAGACTGGTATTTCTTTGGTAACATCCATTATATTAAAGATGTGTCTCATAACTGAATATAGTAAAGATGTTAAAGCTGGAGCAATTCTTTGCAATATATATTGTGAATGTGATAAAACAATGTTTTTAATTAAAAATTAACTTCTTAAAAGATTGTTATACATCCTAAGGGGTTTTACGTACTCTAATAGAATTGTAAAGTGTCCTCTCATACTTTAGAAGTAAGAAGTAACTCTGAGGTGGTAGGAAAAGAGCAATGAAATCAGTATGCATAAGTTTGTTCAAGAAACAAGCTCATACTCAGCCATAAAGAACGAGAAAATAGATTCATTCATAGGAAAATGGATACATATTGAAGATATACTCCTAAGTGAAATAAATAAGTCACACATGTGTAAATACCAAATAGTTTCCCTGGTGTGAATAATCTGCAATAATACATAAGATCCTAATAAGATTACTGACATTTAGAAATGGGAAGAAAGGAGCTAAAGGTGTAGCGAAGGTGGGATGGGTAGGGGAAGGGTAATAAGGGAAAAGAAAAAAATGTGAGATAATGAAAAGATGAAAATAAAGTGTTTGTAGATGGGGAGGGGAGTAAAGGGAGGGCAGGGGTAAGGGGAAAAAATGAGAATCAAGACTTGTCATGTAGAGGTACAAGATCCCAACAATGAATGCAACTGTACTGTATTCCTAAAATGTACCAATAAACTCAATTAAAGCTGAAAAAAAAGAAACAAGCTCATATTTGCATGAAAAGATTCACCAAAAGAAAATCTGTCGCTTTTTTTAGTTTCTCTTTAATCATTTATTTATTTATTTATTTGTTTATTTATTTATTTATTGGACCAGGGATCAAATTTGGGACCTTGTTCCTCCAAGGCAGGCAGCAGAACCACTGAGCTAAATTCCTGGCCCATTTACTCTTTAATATATGAAACTTGTTATGATTTGATCTGAAATATTCCCCCAAATGCTCACTGGTCCACATATGACTGAATCATGAAGGCACTCACCTCATCAAAGGATTAATCCATTGATGTGTTCATAGCTGAATGGGTTACTAGGAGGTAGGACTCAGCAGAAGGAAGGGTGCCTTTGAAGGGTATATGGACCAAACCCCTTCCTCTCTGATTTTTCCCCACTGGCGGCTTGCTGGCTGCTATGAGGTGAGCAGCTTTCCTCTGCTATTCTCTCCTGCTCTGATGGTTCTACGCTGAAGCCAGCCCACCATGAACCAAAACTTCTAAAAATGTGCCAAAATAACTCTTTCTCCTTTGAGCTGTATAGGTCAGGTATTTTGTCCCAGTAACTGAACAGTGACTAATATATAAGGTCAGGAAAGGGGCCTTAGATTCTAAGCCTTTAAATCTTTTTCTCATATTGGTTTTCTTGATTGCTTAGGACCCTAACTTGTGATAGAAGAGTATCATCAAGACAAGACTTGTCATGTAGAGGTACAAGATCCCAACAATGAATGTAACTGTACTGTATCTCTAAAATGTACCAATAAACTCAATTAAAGCTGAAAAAGAGTCAATTTTTTAAAAAGTCAATTTTTTCTTCTACATTTGTTTTTTATAGTCTCCTTCAGAAATTATTAATTTCCATAGCTTCAAATATCACTTTTGTGCTGTTTCCTCCATTCCCAATTGCTCTATCAAATTTTTATTTGAAATTTCTGGTATTTCTATAAAGTTCAAAACTCTCTTGTATTCCTTATTTCCAAAAAAGTTCACTTCATCTTCCCAGTCATATATCTTCTGAAATGTAGTGTGTTGGTCACCTGTTCTCTTCATGTTAAAATCTTGACCATCCTCCAAAATTCACACTATCACTATTAAAATATCTTTCCTGAGTCCAAATAAATACTTACTATTTCTGAAAATAAATAGGATTTGTGTTGTATTACATTTAGAATTCTTATCATATTGTTTGCCGGGTAGTGACACATGTGCATTTCTTTATTTTTTCTAGTGGCCATTAAATCTTCTGAAAATCTTTATGGGTATAAGGAAGATCTAATTATTTTTGTGTGTCCTTCAACAATGAGGAGAATATTTATTCCATAAATTAAATAATTCTTTAAAATGCAATAAGAATTTTTTGCTATCAAATAATTTCTTTTGATCTCCACAGGACTTAGTAGATGAGTGAGAAAGAAAAGTCGAGACTATAGAGATAAAAGTATGTGTTGAAGACTGTATAGCTAGGAAGCAAAGAAAATTCTTTAAACACAGCTAATTGTCAAAGTCTAGTACTATTTCTGATATATTACATCTTAAAGACAAAATGGGTTGCTGACAGGACTTTGTCTTGTGTGTTCTACATTACAGAAGATAAGTACAAAAGAGAAACTTTAAGCTGGTCTATCAATAGGAGATATGGAATTTGTAATAGCAATACATTTCTAAAAATGAAATGTTAAGTGCTAAAATATAATGGATGGCCATGACTCAACATTACCCAAACGTTTATTGTTTATAGGGATAAACTTAAAACTTACTTGCAGAAGCATCCCAAAATTTTACTGATCCATCTGCATGACTAGATAAAAAACAGATTAGCATTATTTAAAGTACATTGAATAAAAAAATCACTCCAAAATGTACAAAACATGAGTTACTTTTAATTTTGATTAAAAAATATGACTAATGAAAACTCATGTATGATAAAAATTTTTAAAACTCAAAACACTGTCTTGTTCCTCAAAGAATACCCTAAAACCTGAAGATTATAAAAAGAACAATTCCTTAGACTTTACTGTAAGACTTTATGTGGTATAGTGAAAACTAATCCATGGAAAATAAGCAAAATTCCTAGGGTAAAATTTTGTACATTTAATAAAAAGGATTAACATAATTTTGACATCTTTAAAATATAAAATAAAATCCCTAAATGCATGTAATGGTTATGATTTTTAAAATACGCCAATATTAATTCTATCATCTACAAAATAGAAGAGGATAGAACACTTAACATATGATGAAATCAGCATTATCTTCAAAACCAGAAAAAAAATTACATGAAAATCAAACACCAATATTATTCATGAGCATAGGCATAAAAATTGTCAATAAAGTATCACCAGATCAAGTTACATAAGATATAAATAAGGTAATTCATCATAATTGAGGTTTTGTCTTAGGAGTGCAAAGTCAGTTACATACTTTTTAAAAACTCATTATGTTGTAATGCACCACACTGTCAAAGAAGAAAAAACAAATGATCATTTTGATAGATGTAGAAAAAACATATACCAAAAATTCACCACCCATTTGTGGAAAAAACAGTAAATTAGAAATAGAGGAAACTTCAGCTTAAATGGTATCTAGCAACAATCTACAGATAGATAGTACCTTAACATACATAATAGTAAAAGACCAATTGCTTCCCCCTTAAAATCAGAAATGAAGCAAAAAAGTTTACCCTCACATCATATTGGAGTTCATCACTACAGTAGAAAGAAAAAGAAACAGAAAATGTACACCTGAAAAGAGATAAAAGTTTTTCTATTTGTAGATCACATGATGTAGAAAATTAGTATGCAGAAAATCTCAACGATTAAAAGGGATACTGGAACTCATGAGTTTAAGATAATTATGAAGATAAAATACAAGAGGCAAAATTCAGTTGTGCTTCTATGTAACAGTAAAACTACTTTTAAGTTGAATTACAAAATATCATTTACAAAAGCAAAAATTAAACATAAGATAGCTTGATGTAAATGAATACAAATTTGTATGGTAAAAATTAAAAATGCCGATCAAAGAAATAATGAAATGTGTTAATGAAATGATATATTCCTGAATACTGTAAGATATTAGGTCTTAGTTTTCCCCAAATAGAATGCACATTCAGTGTAAACCCAAATGAAATATGCCAAAAAAGTTCATGTAGAAATAAAATGATTCTAAAATATATAGACAAAGATAAAAACTATAATCATCAAAGTAATTTTGAAAAATAAAAAAACAAATTTCGAAGACTCAAACTACCTAGCATTAAGTCTCGTTCTAAAAGCCACCATATAATTATTGGGCTATTAATGATAAATGGAGGCATAAATCAATGAAACAATATGATTAGAGAGTCCAGATGTAAATTCACATATATATGGTCAACTAATTTTGTTTTTTGAACTGGGGATTGAACTTGGGACCTTGTGCTTGTGAGGCAGGCGGCCGAACCAATGAACTAAATCCCCACCCCTCAACTAATTTTTTTGAAGAGGGAATAGTCACAGATAAAGCAATGTGGTTTAACAGATTCACTGAGACACAATTTACATACCCTAACATTCACCCACTGTAAGAATACAGATTGATAATTTTAATAAATTTATATGGCTGTCACCATGACACAATCATCTAATTTTAGAATAGTTTCATCACCCCCCAAAATTACTTTATGCCAGAATAAAACTGTCTTGTATCCCAGTAGATTCTGATGATTTACTTTCTGCCAGTACAGATTCTTTTTATTAGAATTTGATTAAGTAAAATAAACATAATATTTACTCTTTTGTGCATGGACCTTTACTTAGCATGCTTGTGAGGATAATAATTACTACATACATCTAAAAAATGGTTTCTCTTTACTGCTTATAGTATCCTATTATATGTATATATTTCATCTGTTCACCAACCATTAATGGACATTTGGGTTGTTGTCAATTTTGGGTTAGTGCAAATAAAGATGCAATGAATTATTTTGCATATTTATGTATTTAATCATATATTTATACATAGTTTTAGAAAGTAATTTCTGAAACATTCTGCAGGATGTAGTGTGAGACTTCATACAACCAAACTTTAACTTTGTTTTTACAATGTAATATTTGATTTGAATAAAACAATGTAACACAGATTTAAGTTATAAAGTCTAACTGTATTGAAACTACCCAAAGAACTTTTCTGATAAGTTGAATCTTCTTCATATATGCTCTTCTTGATTCTGCCTTTTTTTCTTCTTTGCCACAATTACCCTGAAATCTTTTTAAATCTTCTTGCTTTTTTACAGTATTATCAATTACATGTATATACTACAAAAATATACTGAGTTTTTCAGGTTTAAAATTTTTTGCATATTAATTTTTTTGAATAATTGTAAACATGTCCACATTGTTGTGCAAGAGATCTCAGAACCCTTTCATCTTGCAACACTGAAACTCTATGTTGCATATTAAGTTTTTGGCAGTCCAATTTTAAAATCATTTGAACATAAAAAGGCACTTTGATTAAACTACATTTTATAGCCTGCAAGACACGTTGGAGTAGCTTGAATTTTACTCTAGATTCCACTATCATTCAATCCATCTTCTTGCTTCATTCACACTCAAATTATTTTTCTTTCCCTGCTCCCCAGAAAAGCAAATGGAAGCAGCAGTCATCTGGCTTGTCAGCAGTTTTTTGACAGGAAAAGGGAAGCATAGTTATTTAAACTAATATTAAACAAATAGAGTAAAACAAGGCAATGTTGGTAGAATGTATAGTGCATATTGGCAGCAGACACCTCATTACATTTCTGCTTCTCTTATTTGAAGGCAGAAGATTTTTCTCGAGTTTATTTTGACTTTAACCTATGAAATTTCTTGGTTGGGTTGTTAGACACAGTTGTAGGGAAAGCACAGCAAAGTGAGAGAGAGTTTGGTCTGAACAGTGGACACCTACAAGTTGATATATTTTTCACTTCTGCTGCATTTTAAAACTTTATAATGGTATTATGATGTACATAAATTACAGAAATAGGTTTTTCACATATCAGATTTCTAAATTCATACATATTTTTGCTTGTACATCATTCACTGTTAGTGCTTTAATATATAATAGTCTGCTCAATTTAGATACTTGTTGATACTTGGGCACTTATAACTTTATTTTCTTTCTTTTGATATTATAAATAATACAGCTATAAAGAACCTTGTAAACAACATTTGTTATTCATGCACAAAAAGTAGACTTGGTAGATCTTACAGTATGAAAATAATCAAATTGACAAGATAATGTTAAATTGTTCCAGATTTACAAATTTATGTTTCTGTTTACAATACAGAATTTCCATTGAACCATACCCTTTGCAACACGTTTCTAACCAACTTCTGAATTTTCTTAAATACATGTTGAATGTAAAATGATATCTTATTATGGCTTTAATTTGCATTTCCTAATTTCCCTAATTATTAAAGTGAAACCATATAGGTTTTCTAGGAAAAAAGCAAATTAAAAATAATTTATCAGACAACTAAAGGGATGATGGCCATAATGAAGGACAATGATTAATGAATCTAGAGTAGTTACAGATAAAAAAAATATAGAAGAACTTAAGAACATGATGGAAGCCATGTATGCCCAATATGGGAAAGAAGTGGAAACAGATTCAAACATTCGGGAGATTAAAATGTAGCAAAACCAACCAACAGGACAGCAGAATATTGGATCTAAAAGATGGGTTTGCAGATAGCAATCAGGAAAAGAAAGATTTTTTAAAATAACAAAGGACCATGAAAAATCAATCCAAAAGCTGCTAAATGATGCAAAGAACAGTGACAAAAAAATACGTTCAAAGAAGAAATGGAAAAAAAAAATCCATCCCAAGCACGGAAAAAGAATTTGACATACAGATAAGTGAGGCATACAGATCCAGATAGCCATGATCAACAATTATTTTGCCAAGGCATACAATCATTAAGATTCCAGAAATTCAACACTAGAATAGAATTTTTAAAAATTTCATAGAGCAGAATATTAAAAGCTGTGAGAAAAGAAACACAGTACCTATAAAGACCGCCAGAATCACAGCAGACTTTTCAACCAAACCCTAAAGTCAAGGAGACCTTGGAGTAAAGGATTTCAAGCCCTAAAGGAAAACAACCTCGAACCAAGATTGGCATTATCTCACACAAAACTATAATTCAAAGTTGATAGAGAAATAAGATACTTCCATGACAAAGAACACCTGAAAAAATTCATGACTACTCCAAAATATTGTGAAAGGTATTCTAAAAAGCGATAATAATTATAATTCCATGAACCCCAATAGAATGAATCCACCAGGCAAGCAAGTAATCTAAGGGAAAAGAAAGGGAAACAACAACAGGAAAATTATAAGAAAAGGATAAGTCGATGCATATTAGTTATAACCATCAATGAAAATGGTCATAATTCACCAATCAAAAGAAGCAGGTTACCAGAATAGATCAAAAAGCAAGGATCAACAATGTGCTGCATACAAGAAACACATTTAACTTATAAAAAATTCATAGACTTAAAGTCAAAGGATGGAAAACTACTCCATGTGACAAAAACCTGGAAAAAAGCAGGTGTAGCAATTCTCTTTGCAGATAAAGTAGATTTCAAGCTAAGACTTTTTGTCTCGAAAGAGACAAAAAGTGTCACTACATACTTGTAAAGGGAAAAATCTAAGAGGAAGAGATAATTATAAATATATAGGTACCAAATACCAGTGCACCAACTACACAAAACACATATTAAAGGATATAGAAAATCAAATAAGCACTAATGCAACCAGAATAAGGAACCTTAAAACCCCACTGTCACAAATAGGTCAACTAGGATCTGTCTAAAAATCAACAAATGTCAGAAATAAACAAAATTTTGAACAAATGAACGTAATAGTTGTCACAGAGTAACCCACCCACTCTTCTCAGCTGCAGATGAGATGTTCTCCAAAATAGAACACATACCTGCCTTAGAACATGCTTAAGTAAATGTAAAGGAATTGAAATTATCCCATGCATATTATCTCACCATAGAGCATTGAAACTGGGACTCAATGGCAAATAAAATTATAAAAACTGCATGAACACATTGAAATTAAGTGAACAGCAATGGGTCACAGATGAAATTAAAAAAGAAATTAGAAAGTATCTACACTTAAATGATAGTGCCAAAAAAAAAAATACCAGAACTTATGGATGCAATGAAAGCAGTCCTCAAGAAAAAATATATAGCAGTGAATTATCATATCAGCAAAAGAGTGAGTGCAACCTAATGTTGAACCTCAAGCTTCTAGAAAAAGAAGTGCAATGTAAACTCAAAAGCATGTACAAGGACAAATATTATAAAAATCAGAGCAAAAAATGTAACTGAGACTAAGAAAACATACAAAGAATCAAAGCTTTAAATAGTTGGCTCTTGGAAATATTAAAATAGAGAAACCCTTAGTCAACCTTATCATAAAAAGGAAAGAAAAGATACAAATTTATGGAATTAGGAATGAACAGGGTGAAATCACAACAAATCCTGGAGAAATCCAGAAGATTATTAATATCTACTTTGAGATCCTACATTCTAATAAGACAGAAAATACAGAAAAATTGCACATATTCCTAGATACATATGAATTACCAAAGCTGAATCAATAAGATATACAAATTTTAAATAAACCAATATCAGTTAAGGAAATTGAAGATGTAATTAAAAACCTAGCAAAAAAGGAAAGACAAGATCCTGATGGATTCACTGCTTGAGTCTGCAAGAAATTTAGAAAGGATCGAATGTCACTACTCCTCAAACTCTTCAATAAAACTGAAATATAGCAATGCTTCCAAACTCATTCCTAGCAGTAAGCATTACCCTAATACCAAAACCAGAAAATGATTCAACCCAAAAGAGAGAACTACAGATAAATCTCCCTAATAAACATAGATGCAAAATCCTCAATAAGTATAGGCAAACAAAATGCATCAAATCATAAAGAGGAGTATATACCAAACAAGTAGTATTCATCCAGGGATGCAGGGATGGTACAACGAATACAAATCAATAGAAGTAATATTCCATATTAACAGAAGCAAGGACAAAAAGCATATGATCATCTCAATAGATGCAGAAAAAGCATTTGACAAAGTCCAACACCCATTCAAGATGAATACCCTACAGAAAATTGGAACTGATTGTATTTATCTCAATCTGATAAAAGCCATCTATGACAATGCAACAGGCAACATCATACTAAATGGTCAATAACTGAAACCTTTCACTCTAGAAGCGGGAACAAGACAAGGAACTACACTATCATCACTCCTATTCAATATACTTCTGGAAACATTAGCCACAGGAATTAGACAAGAGGAGAAAAACAAAAGAAATAAGGATTGGAAGAAGTTAAATTAAAATTATTTCAAATGGCATGATGTTCTACATAGAAGATCCTCAAAAATCCAGCAAAACACTACTAGATTTAATGAACCAAAATCAGAAGTATAGGCAAATACAAAGTCAATACTCAAAAACAAAGAATTCTTGTACACAAATAAAGACAGTGAGAGACATTAGTAAAATCTCACCTCTTACAATATCATAAAAATAAAATACTTAGAAATCCATTCAAAAGAGAAAATAACAGTTTTACATTGAAAACTACAGTGATCTAGCAAAAGGATACTGAAGAGAAAGAACATCAGAAAATAAAAAGATACCCCCTATTTCTGGAGGGCAGAGTTCTATACATATATTATGCAATCCTGATCAAAATACCAATAGCATATCTTCTAAAATTAAGAAAATAATCCTAAAATTCATTTGGAACTAGAAGAGACCTAGAATAGCACAAGTAATGCTGGGCAACAAAGGCAAGTCAGGGACTATCACAATCTCTGACATGAAATTATACTAGAGTGATACTATGATAAAAACAGCATGGTATTGAAAAACAAAAAAAAAAAACAAAAATAATAACAACAAAACCAAACCCAAGGGTTAATGGAATAAATTAGAAGAGGCAGAAACAGCCCCCAAAATATTCAGCCACCTTATCTTTGACAAAGGGGCCAAACACCTTCACTGGAATAAAGCCTCTTTAATAAGTGTTGCCGAGGAAACTGGCTTTCCATATGCTGAAGATTAACGATAGGCCCATTATCTTTCTCCATGCACTAAACTAAAATTGAAATGGATCAAAGTTTTAAATATTATAATGGAAACACTAAATCTGCTGGAAGAAAGAATATGTAGAACTCTTGAAGACATAGGTGTAGGCAAAGACTTTATGAACAGAACCCTGATCACACAAGAAATATTTCAAAGAATCTTGGATCTCATCTTATTAAAAAGCTTTTGCATAGCAAAACAAATCACCAACATTATAAAAAAGATAATGCACAGAGTGGGAAAAAATTTACCAGCTAACCCTCCAAGGAGTAGAGTAGTATCTAGATTGTGTAAAAAACTACAAAATTCAAGCCTCCAAATTTGATAACCCAATCCAAAAATGGGCATCTGAAGTGAGTAGATCTTCTCAGATGAAAAAGTATAAACAACAAATAAATACTGAAAAAAATATTCAACATCAATGGCCAGTAGAGGAATGCAAATTAAAACACCACTTAGATTCCATCTCACTCATGAAAGAATGGCTGCTATCAAGAAATCAACCAATAATAAGTGCTAGTGAGGCTGTGGGAAAAGAAACTCTCCTCCAGCATCGGTGGGAGTGTAGACTGGTGCAACCACTGTGGAAATCAATGTGGAGATTCCTCAAAGAACTAAAACTAGAAGCTATTCTCCATCTTGGTATCTTTCCAAAAGAATTAAAAGCATCATACCACAGCAATATATGCACACCCATGTTTATAGCAGCATAGTTTATAAAAGCTAAATCTTAAACAGGCCAAATGCCCATCAACTAATGAATGGATACAGAAAATGTGTTTTTTAATACAATGGAGTAATGCTTTGCCATAAAGGAAAAAAATGAGACATTTCTAGATAAATAGATGCACCTTGAGACTGTATTTTTAAGTGAAATAAATCAGACATACATGTTTAAATATCACATTATTTATTGGGTTCAAGAAACCAAGAGTGTAAATAAGGACCAAAATGTATAACAGATATTGGGAAATGTTCAAATAGAAAGAGGAAAAAGGAAGGGAAAGGAGGGTAAAAAAATTTTAAAATAATAGAAGGAAAAAATGGAAACTGTATAAATAAGGAGGAGAAGAAGGGTTGAAGGGAGAGGGTTGGGAAAAAAGAAAAATCATGATATTTTATGAACTAGAAATCCAGAGCACCATCAATACCTACTTTGGGAACCTGTACTCTAATAAAATACAGAGCACAGAAGAAATGGACAGATCTCTAGATGAATTACCAAAGTTGAATGAAGAAGATACAAAAATTCTAAAACCCCAATTAAATTCAGTGAAACTGAAACCATAATTAAAAATTTACCAACAAAGAAAAGCCCAGGTCATGATGCTTTACTGATGAATTCTACAAGACTTTTAGAGAAGAACTATAGCCACTACTCTTTAAACTTTTTAATGAAGTTGAAAGGGAAGCCATACTTCCAAATTCATTCCTAGAAGTGTTACTTTGATTCCAAAACCAGGAAAGACCCAACCAAAAAAGAGAACTATAAGCCAATCTCCCTAATGAAAATAGATGCAAAAATCCTCAATAAGGTACTGCAAAACAGAACATGGAAGGATCATCAAGCAGATCGTACACCCTGACCAAGTCAGGTATATCCCAGGGAGACAAGGATGGTTCAACATATGTAAATGAATAAATGTAATATACTATATTAACAGAGACAACAACAAAAACTATATAACCATTTCAATAGATGCTGAAAAATCATTGGACAAAATTCAGCAGCCATTCATGATAAAGACTTTGAAGAAAATTGGAATACATGGTCTTTATCACAACTTGATAAAGGCTACCTACGAAAAACTAACAACCAACATCGTACTAAATGGTCAAAAACTGAAAACCTTCACACTAAAATCAGGAACAAGACAAGGTTGTCCACTATCCCCACTCCTGTTCAATATGGTTTGGAAACATTAGCCACAGCAATTAGACAAGATGAAAAAAATTAAAGGAACAAAGATAGGCAATGAAGAAATTAAACTACCATTATTTGATGATGACATGATACACTATAATGAAGACCCAAAAAACTCTGCCAAAAGACTTCTAGACTTAAATAACACATTTAGTAGAGTAGCTGGATTCAAGGTCAACACTCAAAAATCAGTAACTTTCATGTACACAAATAACAGACTCACTGAGAAATTAGGGAAACAATTCCTTCCCAATAGCATTCAAAAGAAATGAAATGTGTATAAGTCAATCTAATGAAGGAAGCAAAAAACCTCTACATCAAGAACTACAGCACTCTGAACAAAAGAGATCAAAGTGGATATAAGAAATTGGAAAGATATCCCCTGTTCCTGGGTAAGAAGAACCAATATAGTGAACATGGTCATACTTCCCATACTGCAATACAGATTCAATGAAATCCCTATTGAAATCCTATCAGTATATTTCACAGAACTAGAGAAAACAATCAAAAAATTCATTTAGAACCAGAAGAGACCTAAAATAGCAAAAGCAATTTCAGGCAACAGGGACATGACAGGGGGTATCACAATTTCTAACTTAAAGCTATAGTACAAAGCCACAGTAATAAAAACAGCATGGTACTGGCAAATAAACAGACATGAAGATCAGTGCAATAGATTAGAAGATGCAGAAACAACTCCAGACATACTAAGCTACCTTATTTTGACAAATGAACAATAGCCTCTTTAATAAATGGTATTGGAAAAATTGGATTTCAACTTGCCAAAGATTAAAACTAGACCCCTATTTTTCACCATGCACTAAACTAAAATCCAAGTGGACTAAAGATCTAAACACTAAAACAGAAACATTAAACTTGCTGAAAGATAAGTTATGTAGAACTCTTGAAGACACTGGCATAGGAAAAGACTTTATGAACAAATCTTCCTTAGCATGGGAACTAGCATAAAGAATCAACAACTAGGATGTCATCTTATTAAAATGCTTACATACTGCAAAACAAACCACCAACAGAGCTAAGAGACAACCTACAACACGGGAAAAAAATTTTACCAGCTTTTCCTCAGACAAAAGTCTACTATCTAGAATATATAAAGAACTGAAAAATCATACCCCTCAAATATAAAGACCCAATTCAAAAATGGGCATCCATCACTGGTCATTCGAAAAATGCTGATGAAAACAACACTGAGATTCTACCTCACACCAGAAAGAATAACTGCTATTATGAAATCAGCCAATAACAATGGCTGGCAGGTTGTAAGGAGAAAAGGAAACCTTTCTTATTGTTGTTGGGAGCACAGATTGGTGCAACAATTGTAGAAATCATCATGGATATACCTCAAAGAACTAGGATTGGAAATCCCATTTGACCCAGCTATTCTTCCCCAAAGAATTAAAAGAATCATACCACACTGATAAATGCACACCCATGTTTATAGTGGCACAGTTTGTAATAGCTAAAACTTGGAAACAGCTCAATTGCCCATCAAGTGGAGAGATAAAAAGAATGTGTTTTTTGAAAATATAAAATGGAGTACTACTCAGCCCTAAGAATGAAAAAGTAAAGACATTTGTAGCTAAATGGATGGATGCACATTGAGGCCATACTCTTAAGAGAAGTAAATAGGACACACATATGTAAATACCAAATAGTTTCTCTGGTGTGATAAACTAAAAGTGTAAATAAGGATCCAAATGTATAATTGATATTGTAAAATAGGAAGAAAATGCTTTTAAAGGAGTAGGGGAAGTGGGAGGGGTAGGGGAAAGGAAAGAAGGGAAAAGAAAAATATATGAGAAAAAATATGGAAAAATATGGAAACAATGTCTTTGTAAATAGGGACAGGTGGAGGGGGTGAAGGGAGGGCAGGGGAATGGGGAAAAATTAAGAACCAAAATATATTATGTAAAGGTAAAATATCCTAATGATGAATGTAACTGTATTATATACCTAAAATGTACCAATAAACTTGATGGAAAAAAGGAAAAGATGTATTATTTACTGATATATATTCTTTATGATGAATGTGATCACTATGTATATCTAAAATGTAGCAATAAAATTAAAAATATTTAAATCAGGGTAAACAACTATCTCCTTCACTTATTACTATATTCTGATGCTAAAAATATTCAAAATCCTTTCTTCCAGTTTTCTGTAATATACAGTATCGCATTCTATATAATCATATACTGTGCAATACCAGAGGAGAAGTTTTTACTCCACACTACAATGTAGTATATACTCATCATTTTTTCTTTCCACCTTCTCTTCCTCTCTTCTGGTAAGCACTATTCTACTTTCAAGTTCTATGCAATAAACTATGTTAGATTCCATAGTGGCACTTATTTTTCTGTGCCTGACTTATTTTACTTATTCTAGTGATTATCAGTTCCATCCATATTTCCACATACAAGACATCCTATTTTAAATGGTATTTCACTGTGTATATATACTACATTTTCTTTAAAAGCTGATGACCATTTTGGTTATTTCTCTTCCTTAGGTATGATGGATACTGCTAAAATAAACATGGGTGTGCAGACGTCTGTTTTACATCTTAACTTTATTACCTTTAGAAATATACCAACTAATGAAAATGTTAATCTGGAAGTCTTACTTTATTTTTCTGAAGCACTTCTACATTGTTTTCCATAATAGTTTTACTGATCTATATTCCCACCAACCATGTGCAAAATTTCCCTTTTCTTCACATCCTTTCTAGAACTTGTTATTATTCATCTTTTTGATAAAAGTTATTTTTACTGGGGTTAGATGATATCTCATTGTATTATTTATTTGCATTGCCCTGATAGCTTAATTATGCAAAGTTTTTTTCAAATATTTGTTTCCATTTGTACTATTAAATCTTTTTTTGACAAATGTCTGTTCAGATCCATTTCCCATGTTTAAATAATCAAGTTTTTTTATTGCCACTTATTTGATATTGAGTTTTAAAAATTTTTTATATATTTTAGGTATTAACTACTTGTCAGATTTATAGTTTGCAAATATGCTGTCCCATTCTGTAGATTGACATTTCTTTTTTTTTCCACTCATTGAGTTTATTGGTACATTTTAGGTATACACTACAGTTACATTCATCATTGCGATCTTCTACCTTTACATGGCAGGTCCTGCTTCTCATTATTTCCCCTTAGCCCTGACTGCCCTTCACCCCCCCTTCCCTAGTTACAAATACTTTATTTCCATTTGTTCATTTTCTCATTTTTTTTCTTTTCCCTTGTTTCCATTCCCCTGACCTTCCCACTTCCCCTACACCTTTAGCCCACTTCTTCCTATTTCACATTGCCAATTATATCATTAAGACCTTATGTACCATTATAGTTTTTCACACCAGAAAAACTATTCAGTATTCATACATGTGTGACTTATTTATTTCACTTACGAGTATATCCTCAGTATGTGTTCATTTTCCTATGAATGACTCTAATTTCTCATTCTTTGTGGCTGAGTAGTATTCCATTTTATAGAAAAATCAAATCTTTTCTTTATCCAGTCTCCAACTGATGGGCAACTGGGCTGTTTCAAAGTTTTAGCTATTACAAACTGTGCTGCTATAAACATAGGTGCACATATACCTCTGTGATATGATTCTTTTAATTCTTTTGGAAAGATATCCAGCAGAGGGATAGCTGGGTCAAATGGAACTTCTAATCCTAGCTCTTTGAGGTATCTCCATATTGACTTCCATAGTGGGTGCAGCAGTCTGCACTCCTACCAACAATGGAGAAGGGTTCCTTTCTCCCCACAGCACTGCCAACATTTATTATTGGTTGATTTCTTGATAGCAGCCATTCTTTGTGGGCTGAGGTGGAATCTCAGTGTTGTTTTGCCATTTCAATTTATTGTTCCCTGTGCTTATAGAATCTTTTTAGTTTGATGGAATTTTTGTTAGTATATTTTTGCTTTTATTTTCTGTCCTTTGGAGGTCTGGTCCAAAGAAAAATCCTTGTTCATGTCAATGCCCTGAAGCACATCCCTCTTTGATTACAGTACTCCTACAATTTCAGTTCTTACAAATTTACCTTTGATTCATTCTCAATTTATGTATTGCTAAGAGATAAGAATAGTTCTTCTGTATATGTATATCTAATTTTATGGGCTCATTTATTGAAAAGATTGTTTTCAAATGCATATTCTTATGACTTTTGTTGAAAATCAGATGGTTGTGCATGTATAGGTTTACTTCCAGGTTCTTCATATATTCCATTGATCTGTGTATCTATTTCATTATCAAGGGCCTATTGTTTTGATTGCTATAGCTTTAAAGTTTCTTTTAAAGTTAAGTTGTTCAGCTTCCTCTTTTCCTATGTTGCTTTAGCTCTCTGCAGTTTTTCCAGGGTGCATACTAACTTGTTTCTGAGTTCTATAAAGAATGATATTGGTGTTTTGATGAGGATCACATTGCATCTGTAGATTGACATTTTAACAATATTGATTTTTCTAATTCATAAACGTAGGATAGTGTTCAACTTTTTGTCAGTTTCATTCATTAATGTCTTATTATTTCACTGTAGAGATCAACTTTTTGTTTAAATTCATTCCTACATATTTTATTTTATAGCCATTATAAATATAATTTATTTTTGAATTTGTATTTCAAATATTTTCCATTGTTATCTAGCAATGCTACTGATTTTTATATGTTGATTTGGTATCTTGCAACTTTGGTGAATTCATTTATTCAAAAAAATGTGGGTTTTTTGCTGGAATTTCTGTAGACATGGTGAAAATTAGACTCCCTCTTTTGGAAGTTTTTTTTTTTTTCTCTTGCATGATTGTTCTGGCTAGGCCTCCTGTTACTATGTTGAATAAAAATGGTGAACATGGACATTCTTCTCTGATTCCAGATTTCTACAGAGATTTCTTTTCATTATATTATGAACTGGTGGCTAATTATTTTTGGCCTTTATTATGTGTATGAACGTTCATTTTGTAGTTTTTTCAGTATTTTGATCATAAAGGTATGTCAAATTTTATCAAATGATTTTCTACATCTGTTGAGATCTTCATACAGCTTTTGTCCTTTATTCTGTTGACATGATATATGAATTTTTTTTTTACTTGTGTGTGTTCAACCATCCTTGTATCTTTGGGATTAATTTCACTTGATCATGGTGATTTTTAATGTACTGTTGGGCTTGGTTGGTTAATATATTGCTGAGAATTTTTGCATTTATGTTCATCAGGGATATTGGCTTATAGCTTTCTTTTTTGAGTGTGTATACTTCCTGTTTTTTGTATTAAATAATGCTGGACTTATAAAATGGTTCCATCCATTTTGATGTTTTGTGGAATAGTTTAATTAGAATTAGTTTTTTTAAATGTTTTGTAAAATTTAATATTAAAGTCATTAGGTCCAGGACTTTTGTTTTGTCCTAATTTTTTTGAGACAGAGTCTCCCCGTGTAGTTCAAGCAGACCTTGCAGTCATAAGATAGTTCACACAGGCCTCAGACTCATGGCAATCTTCCTGCCTCACTCTCCTGAGTGCCCCACCAACTCTGGCCAGAAATCTTTTTAGATGGAAATTTTTACCACTTCATTCTCATTACTCATTATTCGTCTATTCATATATTTTATTTCTTCTTCACTCAATGTGGTATGATGTATGTGTCTGGAAACTTGTTAATGTCTTCCAAGTTATCACTATTTTGGTTATTATTGAATAATTTGCAATGATTTGTATTTTTAATATTAGTTGTAGTGCTCCCTTTCTCCTATCTGATTTTTATTTATTTGAGCTTCTTTCTCTTTCTTGGTCTGCCTAAGGGTATATCATTTTTATTCAATTTTTTCTATTCACCATGATTTCTCAAAATTTTTTAGTCTCTTTATTTCTGTGCTGATTTTTATCATTTGTTTTCTTCTACTTGGATTTGGTGTATTCTTGATTTTGTAGCTCCTTACAGTACAGGAAAACATTTACATTTGGGTTCTTTTCTTTTTCTTTGTTGATTGCAATAAACTTTTCTCTTAGTACTATTTTTTTCTGTTTTCCACAGGTTTTAGTATGTTTTTCCCTATTTCTATTTTCAAAAATTTTTAAATTTGCTCCATTTTAGTCATTTTTTTAATTTAAAAATTTCCTTCTTGATCTGTTGTGAACTACTCAGAGTCATTTTAAAATTTTTCATCTATTCGTATTTTTCCAAAGTTTTTCTTCTTTTTCAATTTATTGTACCATCGTTGCAAAATATTTGATACATTTTCAATTTTTTTTAATTTGTGTTATTTATTTTGGGGCCTATCATATGATCTATCCTAGAGAATGTTCCATGTGCTATTGAGAAAATATGTAGCCTGCAGTTGTATGAAGTGCTCTGTAGATGTCTGTCTGTTCATTTAGTGTAAGGTACATTTTCACTTTGCTATTTTACTTTTTGTCTCGTATCATCTGTTCATTATTGAAAATGTATTGTTAAAGTCTTCTACTAATATTGTATTAGTCTCCCTATTCTTTAGGTCTATTAATGTTTGATTTAAATACTTGGGTGTTCAAATACTGGGTGTATATATATTAATAGTTATTTTTTCATTGTAGTTTTGATTTGCATTGCTCCAAGTATACTATCTTTTCATGTGCTTGTTAGCTATTCATGCATTGTTTTTGGAAAAAAAATCTATACAAGTTCTTTGCATACTTTTAAAATATTGACATGTCTTTTTGTTGTTGAGCTTTAAGAGACATTTGTATATAGTGAATTCCAAATCTTTCGTGGATATATAATTTAAAATCTTTTGTCTCATTCAAGATTATTCTTTCACTTGATAAGAAAACCAGTTGGTCTATTTATTTTTCTCATGATGTTTATAAAGTACTTTTGCAGTAATAACTAAGAAACTATTGCCAAAACTCAAGGTCATGAAAGTTTACCTATTGGTGTTTTCTTTGATTTTTATAGTGTTAGCTATAAATTTAGGACTTTAATCTATTTTTAAACAAAGTGTGAAGCAAGTGTCAGCATTTATTTCTTCATTTTTATGTGGATACCTGTTTATCTCAGCATCATTTGTTGAGGGGATTATTGTTTTCTTTTTAAATGACAACTTTGCTGAAAATGAATTAGTAACAGATGCATATGACTTTATTTCTAGACTCCCAATCTATTACACTGCATTATATCTGAAACCTTATATAGGTCCTATTAATATTTCCACTATTAAAGGTGTTTAGGAAGTCTTAAAATTAAAAAGTGTAAACTCTGTAACCTTCTTTTCCCAAATATTTTGATAACTTGAGACCCTTGAAATTATAGAGTGTTAAGATAGGTTTTTCTACTTTATGTATTTAGATCATTTAATATTTAATATTTATGTTAGAGCTTGAATCTGTTATTTTTGTTATCTTTTTTCTGCCTTCCTTTAATTGCCTGAATTATCTTACTCCTTTCCTGATATATCAATATTGTTTTTGAGTGTACTATTTGTCTAATTTTTTGAGTGGTCAAATTTCATATTAGCAATTCATCATAGTCTACAATGTCCTCATTCTTAGCTCAAAATAAATATAAAAGTTTTACTTCCCTTTATATTTTTATAACCTTTCCCATTTATAATTGGGTCATGTATTTCTCCTACACACATTTGGAATCACCTTATACAATGTTGCTTTAATCTATGCTTCAACCATCACACATTGTTTTTAAAATTCCTATGAAGACTTACTATATAGATGAATACTTTTGCTTACTACACTCTTTCTTCTGTATGTTCCAAGGTTCTTTTTTTTTTTTTTCATTTCCTTTCAGTGTAATTAACTTCCTTTAAGCCATGCTTTTTAGGGTTGGTTTGATTTTAACAAATTCTGTTTCCGTCATCTGTGATTATCTTAATTTCTCTTTAATTCCAGACATATGTGTTCACTAAGTGTGAAATTCTAGGTTGACAGATTTTTTTTTCATCACTTCAGAAATGATTTGTTAAAAGGTTTTCTTTTGGAAAGGTTTCCTTCTAGAAGTTTCCTTCCTTCTGTATCCTAGGGTTTCTGATGAAAAATCTGCTGCTTGCCAACATATTCGTGTAGCCCTACAGGTAAAGCATCATTTCTCTCTGTGCCTATCAAAACCTTCTTTTTAAAATTGAGTTTATTGGTACATTTTAGATATACAGTACAGTTACATTCATTATTGGGATCTTGTACCTTTACATGACAGGTCTTGGTTCTCATTTTTTCCTCTTGTCCCTGCCCTCCCTTCACCACCTCCTCCCCTCCCCATTTATATCAAAACCTTTTAATGCTTAGTGTTCAGACGTATGTATGATTAGTCTTGATATGCATTTTGTGGGTTTGCTCAGCTTACAGGATGTGTAAGTTCATGCATTTTGCTAAATTTTTAAGTTTTCAGCCATTATTTCCTTGACTACTTTTTAAACCTTACTCTTTGTTTTCTCCTATTTTATTTTATTTCCACTGACACAAGAGATGAATAGTAGTGGCTCCTCATTACTGGTGAGCGGTCTTGCTACTTTTGGCTCCCATGTGGTCTCCACTGATGCAACTGGAAGAACTTTTTCACAGTGGGGTTGAAAGTCCACCTCTTTGATCTTTGCTCAAATAGAAATATTATACTGTAAAAAGTTTTGTGTCTTGATACAGTGTCCTTTTCCTCATCCTTGGGTTAAAGTTAACTTGATTTTGTTTGTTCTATGACTGTTCACAGATTCAATTTACCAGCTTCTTCAACTCCATTTCTAGGATAAATTAGAACAAAAGCCTAAGGAATCAACTACTATGCCATTTTTTAGAACTTGAGGGCCCTAGCCAATCAAATGTCTTTCCATTCTTTCCACTTTGCTTATGTTTGTCTTATATTTAACGCAAGGATTTTCAGATGTAATAAGTGGGAGGATTAGGAAAAAGTATATTTACTCTATCTTCCCCTTAATAGAACTGCTTTCATGCTTATCTTTAGCTAAGTCTCTCTTCATTACTAATATGAGAACATAAAGTGGGCTGTTATACAAAGTAATGATCTTTTTAGTGCTATAAGTTTTGAAGCACACAGTAAATAATCATTTGATAGTGATATACAGCAGCAATTTCCAGATTTGGCAGGAATCAGGAGATAGATGTTGGTAAAAGTTTTTCTGAAGTTAATATTCTGTCATTTTCACATGAAGCTTCCCCCAACTCATCTCTCACAATTTACCTCCTTTGATTTTATTTTGCATATATAATCTATACAAAATTCTTTGTTCCATGTAGTTTGGATCTACCATCAATGTTAGAATCTTTAGATTAAAATTATGCCTTATAGCTTTACATTTGCACAAACTGTTAGCCAACATTGAGTACAATTACAGAAAAGTGTCAAGATTCAACAAATCCATTTTTGTTAATAAACTGTTATCTTAGAAAACATTCCACTTACCCAGTAATAATAATTTCTGGATATGTTTGTGCTCCAAGATTCCAAGCTCCTCCACTGACTGGCCACTCCTAAATAGATTACCCACGAAGAATATTTAAATTTTTATATTTTTAGTTTGAATGACTTAGAAATTTTGAGTGAAAATATTTTAAAATAATGATAAAAGGTTCACTTATGCTAAATAGCTATAAAATAATAAGGATGAAGTATGTAGTTATCTTTTAATTCTTCCATTAAACAAACACCTCTATAAATGCACAATTCTCCCTCCATTAAAAATAGATTTTTAACTAATATTACCACTCATATAAACAAGCAAAAGAAGTATTTTTAATTGTACAAAGGCAATGTTGTTATGTGAATCACAGAGTCTGTGTATCACCAAATTATTATGGAGTTATTTGAAAAGAATACTATGTAAATCATCTCTCTTGGGGATGTCTATTCCAATAGACCTGCACAAATAACAGAAACCATAATAGATGGTAAGTGAAAATTATAAATATTTGATCTTGTAAAAACAAAAAAATTTGAAATGTTATAAACAAATTACTTTTAATAACCACATTTTCTAAACTACAGATTAATAAATGACAAACTAAGAATAAATTTTGATTTCTTAATGTAAAATCTTTAATCTAAAATAATTAAGGTTACATCTTTTTTCCTAGTTTTTATTAGTATATGCTAGTGATACTAAATGTTACATCTTAAAATTTAACATTACTTTAAGTATATACATGTATATATATTTAGTATACAACAGCACATGAAAAATAAGTATACTTTAGTATATAATTATATGTTTAGTGCTTAAGAAATTTATATTCTTGTAGGCTTAAAACTATGTACCATTTAGGATATTTGATTTTCAGCGGTTCTAGCGTTGAATGATGCCAGTATAAATTTAACTTCTTTTTTCTTATATGGAAAGTCAGAAAATAAAATAAGAGGGAAAAGTAGGACAATATACTATGAATACAACAAAAGTTATTTGTGATTTCTACTTTTACCTTATTACTGTATCCTTGTTTTTTATGCTTGACTCCTATAGAATAGAGTACTAGAATCAAATCTGGAGGGCAGTCGGCAAAATATGCTGTGCATGTAACTGGTGATTCATGAATGTCCATGGGATATGGATTTTCAAAGATTGGAAAACTAATGGATAAAGACAATGTATCAGTGTTATTTTACAAACAAAAATATGGAATAATTTTAATACTGAACCTTAAAATGTTTCTAAATACTTTATAAATTTCACTTGTTTTCAGCAACATGAAACAAGAAGTATATGAACAGTAATTTTAAAATAGTTATATAATCAGTTCGAAACTGGGTAAAGAAGATATTTATATTTTCTATAAAATGGAATACTACTCAGCCATAAAGAATGAGAAATTAGAGTCATTCATAGGAAAATAGATACATATTGAGGATATACTCGTAAGTGAAATAAATAAGCTACACGTGTAAATACTGAATAGTTTCTCTGGTGTGAAAAACTATAATAGTACACAAGATCCTAATGAGATAATTAACAATGTGACATAGGAAGAAAACGGCTAAAGGTGTAGGGAAAGTGGGAAGGGTAGGAGAAAGGTAATAAGGGAAAAGAAAAAAATATGAGAAAATGAAAAAATGTAAATAAAGTGTTTGTAAATGGGGAGGGAAGGAGAGGGTGAAGGGAGGGCAGGAATAAGGGTAAAAATGAGAACCAAAACCTGTCATGTAAAGGTACAAGATCCCAGTAATAAATGTAACTGTATTGTATACCTAGAATGTTTCAATAAACTCAATAAAAATAAATAGTTATATACAAAATATAATTTTAATAATTTACTCAAATTTATGTTCTTCAAGAAATTCAAACATTCTACAGTGACAGTGCTTCATAATGTGAATATAATGAATATTAAATTGAAAACATGCAACAAGTTCCATTTATTAAAAATTATATTAGCTATTTTATCTAAAATATAATGTAGTCACAAGTTTTTAAATGTTAGTGCATTTTGGTATTTTTCCAAAGGGAAGTATAACATAGGCAAGTACCTAACTTTTTTGTAGGAATAACAAAACTATGTGTGTATGAATGTGCGATGATATATGATTTAAAGATGATTTCCTATATATAAAGTACATAGTTGGCGTGAAGTCTTATGGATACAATAAATTTCCTTAAGCCTACCACAACTTTAAAAAGGGCATGAATACAGAATCAATGAAAAAAGTACTGTAGATATACTGAGAACTCATGTAACGACAAGGAAATGAATGGTATTCTATACAACATCTTTCTGATAATGCAACTTCTGATGAAATATTTATGATTGGAGAGGACAAAGAATGTTAAAAATAATTTTCTCATATCATTAGGAACTTAATTAGGAATTAGGATGTTAATTCAAATTCCAGATAATATAGCTTATGTGGTGGTATGTTCTGGCAGGAATTCTCTTTTTATCACTCTGAAATGTTGCATGGGATATGGTACCACAGATAAGGATAACATGTATGCAAAATTAAGTGGAAAGGAGAAATCATATTTAATAAATTAAAAGTAGGTAAAACTGCATGGATCAGAATTCTGTTTCAGGGTACATATTATTAACATATGTGAGATTGAAAACTAAGAAGTAAAATGAATTAATCACCTTGAATACTACACCTACATCTTAGAATTTAGTAATAGCAAGAAGTAACAATGTTACACTCCTAACAGTGTGAACAGTATATGAAAAATATTTGGGAAAATTATTTTAGTATATTGGCAAAGAGAAGGCCTAATAATACATATGAGGAAAACAATAGCTAAAAATTTGTTGCAATATTTAAATGTAAAAGTATAAACTGGTTGCTGCTGAAATGGAACTAAAGATACGAATCCAAGAAACTTAGAAGAAAAATGTGTACACCCTAATGATTGCCTTCAAATTGATGATTAAATGCAAATAAGGGGGAAAATACACTTTAAAAGGATTCCAAATGTACAACTTGTACAACTTTCAACACAGCCGAGAACTATTTCATATTTGACCAAAAAAAAAGAATTTAATCAATTTTGATAAGTTAAATTTAATGGAATAGCCAATGAAGTTGGAATGCCATATAAACCTTAAAACCTGGCACTAAAGAAAGCAAAAGTTACATAAAGACTTACACAAAAAATGTCACTTTACATATTGAATGCAATAAACAGCAAAAGAGCAAATGTATAAAATAGTAATTTTTATGTTATACATATGTTACTGTAATAAACAATTTAAATAAAATCATAAATGTCTACTGAAGAAATATAGTACAGTATTAAAGGCCTGTGGAACCAAAAAATAAGAAGAAAGATGTGAGCACCAGTAAGATCAGAATACTAGACTTTAATAAAATTTGTTTTAGAACTTCCTAGATGAAGAAGCCTAAATCTTTACCAATATATGAAATTAATCAAGTTTGATGTTGATAAGCAGGGCAGCTAGGAAAAATTCATAGCTTTGATCTTTGTAGTCTACATTCTACATCTTCCTCAAAATACTGACATATTATATGCTTCAAATTAGTAAAAAAGATTACTGGCCTAATAAATATGATGTGGAAAGAATTCAGACTAATTTTTTTAAACAAAAATGTGTTGAGAGGAAAGCATCCCCTCCATTATGGAGCCTATTTTCAGAAAGGAAACAATCTTTAAACAAGGACAAATGGAAAAGTTCTATTTGTGTCAAAGGTCTCAAATGAGGATTGTGGGGCTGTGAGTGTTCATAAGAAGCACTTGACAAAATAATACAGAAAAGGAAATTGTATTTTATGAGAAACTGATAACTGAATTGATTCTTAAAATGCTCACTAGGAGAATAAAAAGATATTATTCTAGGAAGAGGAAAAATAATGTGTAAAATTCTGCTATAGAAAAATGGGGCTAAAAGATCAGTGATTTTAGAACATATAATGAGAGAAAATTTGATTCATGTATAATTTATAATGAAACTATGCAGCCAGAAGATGTCAATTTCAAGTCCACTTTTACTGTCAATGTTAAAGAGTGCCACTGTAAGAGATCATGACTATAGCAATGGTATTCCATATTTGTTTCAATTGCCCACAACACACTGTAAATGAAAAGAAAAGAAAAGCAGTTCTCCATCTTTTTTGTCACAAAGATTCTGGTCTTTCACGTTGTCTGCTCAGTAGTCTAATAATACTTAATAAAAGTGTCATTTTCCTTTAGCCAATTTCCCTTCAGTCAATAGAATAGCAGGTGTCCAGCTATTATACTGTTTAAGTCTTGCTTACAATTACTTTTGTTTAAGGAAATGGCAGAAATATGATCCATTTTGCATCCTGAGTCTACAAATATTTCTATTCAAACATTAGGTGCCTTTAAGATATCGTACAGTTATCCAAACTCTTCAGGTTTAGTTTTCATCATTTAACAAAATTTCATTACTATAATTTTAGCAGAACAATTTTCACATAAGGAACTTATGTAAGGAATGTTAATGTCAATTATTTTAAATGTCCCCCATGCATTTTAACTGTAATAAATAGAATTTAAAAATCATTGTAATTGATCTGTCCATGAAGAACTTACTTGCTCTGTGTCAGGTCAACTACAATGAGATCTTTCTCCAGTAGTACTGCAACAGCATAAGGTTCTTGAAATTCTACAAGTAAAAATAAGAGATTGAAAAGTTTTCATATTGCATATTTTATTAAAAATTACTGAAACTGCATTCCCTTTACCTCCTATATAAATGTTATTTAAATATGAGATCAAAATATGAAGTCCATGTAACAAAGAACACCTTAATAAAATACATGCCATGTTTCTTAATTATAAAGTTCACTATAGAGAAAAAGGAAAACATGAGATGTTACATAACAGAGTTAAATTCATCTTAATAATCACAGGGTAGTGACAGAAGTGTATTGAGTGAAGAGTGAGACTATCACCTCCAACTCATAAGTATTTATCTTTCTCTTTCACAACCTTAGTATTTTAGCTCTATTTTCAAGTCTCCAAGTAGATGTCCTAAGTAAATAGTAATTCTGCTATTCTGGAGTATGACACATATTCACTTTACTATGAAAGTAATACTACTTTTACTTGCAATTCAATGGAATACAACATATAGATTGTGTAGTATGTGCCTAGCACCACATGCCTAGAAAAATCATATACTCTTTCATTTCTTCTCTCTCTTCCTTTTTTCCTTCCTCCAATGTGCTCCAGAAACTGTCTTAAAAATAGTATTGACAAAGTACTATTTCTCAGAGAATTTATATTATAGAGATGTTTTATAGTCCACAAAGGAATAAGAATAATTGGGGAAGTAACATGAACTATGGAAAAAAAAACAATAAAGGTAACTGCACAAAATTGATTTGTTTTTGTAGGAGGGGGTCCTAATTTAATTTACAGATACTGGTTTCTATTTATAGTAAAGGACTAGTAAGGACTATAGTGAAAGAATGATTCTCAATTTAAGGAAGTCATTCATAAACATATTTTGTATATATCATATTTGATTCTCATTAGCTAGAAGATATACTGTATTATTATTTTTTAATTTTATAGAGAAAAACTGAGGTCCAAAAAAGTGAAGTAACTGGTATAGGTTATACAACTAGTGAAAGAGTGAGCTAACATTTACACCCAGGCTGTCTGATTTGAAATGTCATCTTGGCTTCATTATATCAGCCATTTCTACTCACTAGTTTGGGCAGTATTCAATCCTAAGCTCCACAATTACTTGGTAGGAATTTTGTGCAGAAGATTTAAGTCTTTGATGGGAATTAAAACACTGGAAAAGACAGCCTTCACAATCCTGCTAGATCTAAGCTAGAGTCTATTCAGGTTTATGTTTACAATTCAAATGCCTATGAGAGAAAAAACTTTAAACATGGAAACAAAAAAATGAAATTATGAGTCTCCTTGCATTGGTGTCTATGTAAGCAATCTACATACTGTTTGCAACTGTTCTCAAACTGAGACTTTTCCCCTTCTCCCTTATCTTTAGAGTTGTTTTAAGTTCTTCAATGTTGTTTCCATGTTTTATTTTTCAGTTTGAAGAATAGTAGGGTTCCATATGATTATTCTATCTTTGCCTTCTCTCCTTAGGAACATCACTGGTTAGGAAGCAAGTGCTACAGAAATAAAACAGCTGATACAATGGTGTGTATAAATCAATTATTAGTAGATAAATTGTAATTTTAGGTAGTTATATCTGGTTTAGATTATTATTGTTCTTTTACAAATAATGAAAACTGGAAGAAGACATTTTTTATAGAAGTACCTTGTGTATAGTCAGTAAACAAAGGACCTCCATTGGAGTCAATGTTGGGTTTGAGTCTATATCTATTATTTACTACAAATGTAATCTTGGGTAAGTTATTAAATTATGAATTCATTTTAAAATTAAATTCCTGTACTCACTGACAGAGCAAATAACTACATTAGACTGTTATGAAGATTGGATGAAGAAATATGTATGAAGATGTTTAGTGCAAATCCTGGCCCATGATAGGTGTACCATAGTAGATAACTGTATTACTTCCTTCATTAGATTGGTATGTCACTTTTTTAATCCTAGCCCCTAACATGGTGAAAAGCTCTATTTTAATTACTACTTCTCTAAAGAGAAATCACATTATTTGGGGGACTGGAGAGGACTGTATACAGCTAACTCTATATATGAAGCTGGCAAATTCTGATTATTGCTGGTTAATAATTCCAGGCAATGCCCAAGAAAACAACAATAAAGCATTCATGTTTTCTGAGAAAGAGGTTGAACTGTCAGATGTAATAAATGATTCAGTAATATTAAAAGTAGTTAATTGTTTAACCTACACATGATATTTATCATTATGTGGCTGCAAAAAGGACTGAAATTCTGTATTTGTTAATATGAAATAATGCTTAAAATTATTGTCAATTGTAGAAAGTATGATACAGGATATTATATATTCTTTCATTTGTACAAAAAGAATTACATGTTTAAATAAATGAATATACATATACATAGGTTATTTGGGGAGAATATATAAGAAATTAATATTGGTTGACTTGAAGGGCAGTGAGAAACTTTTCATTATATACTGCTATATTTTGTGCACATTTAAAAATTGTCACCTTGATGTATTAAGTGCTTTAGGAGTTAATAACATCTAAATAGTTAATAAGATACATTTGTATTTCACTGAGTAAAGTAAAAGTACTTCTATCTCCTGACAAATAAAAAGTTTAATCCTTATTGCGAGATTTCTGAAAGGCAAAGATTTAATATACGGGTTGGAAGTAAATAGGCCTGGTTGTAGTGCATTTATACTTTATTAGGCATCATTAAAAATTGTTCTAACATATCTATTGATGAGCAGAAATTTACATACAGACATACAGTGGTGGTCTTTGCAATCATATGTTCTGCTTTTATTGCTGGCACATCTTTCTCATGACTCTAGATATAAAGTATTTCCTAACGTCAGCTTTTAGTCTTTTATTCTTTCTCCCAATATTTTTCACCATTCGTTCTGATAACTCTGAAGAATATTTATATTCTGATGACTCATGAACAAATATTGCAAGAACTTCTCTTTTTCTGTTCTCTTAACTCAGTCTTACCTTAATCTCTTTCCAAAAATTTCTGTTATTTTTCATTAAGTCATTAATCTTAAAACATGTAGTTATTTTTTACTCATCTGTCATCTATCACTTCCCAATCCAGTTGTTTTCTACAATCAGAGGTTTCTTTTCTTCATTCCATTCCCTCATGTAGCACCCTATTTCAGGCCTTATTTTAAATGTGCATTTTTATTTTTATTTTTTCATTAAATTTATTGGTACTTTTTAGGTACACAATGCAGTTACATTCATCAGTGGGGTCTGTACCTTCACAAGATGTATCTTGGTTCTTATTTTTTCCCCATACCTCTGTCTTCCCTTCACCACCCCCACCCTTACCTATTTACAAAGACTTTGTTTCCATTTTTCTTTTTCTCATATTTTTCTTTTCCCTTCTTTCCTCTCCTCTACCCTTCCCACTTCCCTCTTTTAGCCTTTTTCTTCCTATTTCACATTATAAATTATACAATTTGAACATTATTTGCACTTTGTTTTTCACACCAGAGAAGCTATTCAGTATATACACATGTCCTATTTTAAATATGTATTTTTACAAAAACTTCTTAGTTGGAATATGGAATTTTAGATTTTAGTTTCTCTTTAAACTTACATATTCTTTTTGGACAAATCTTATAAAACTTAGAGATTTATATCATCTTAATATTTCCTCAAGATTCTTCTGTTGCTCCCTATTTTCAAATATCTATTAAAATCTTTCAGGTTTTCATTCTTAATTGATAACACCCTAGGGAACCTAACAATTTCTAAAACAATTATTTAATATCCTTTTTAAGATCTACCTAAGCTCTATTTTTCTGTGAAGCTTTGCATGAATATTTCTATTGACAATGTAACCAGTCTATAAGTTGATGTTATTTAAAGTCTGAACCATATAACTCAGTACTTGAATTTTTATATTACTTCAGCCTAACAAATCATAATTATCTCACTCATCAAATTTTATTAAATTTTAGCAATTTGCCCTCAGGGATCAATTTCATATTTCATCTGTACATTCAGTAAGTCCTTGTAAAACTGAGACCATATAAAAATTAAATAAATATTTACTGATTAACTGAAACACAGGTAATTTTTCCTAGTAACTCTGTAAATAAAATGCTACATTTAATGTTATTCCATCTTTTAAATATGAAACTCAATAATTTCAAATTAATACATTTTATAGTAAAACTCACAATATAGCTATATCTTCACAGTTTATAAAGTATGTTTTTTATCTAGCTTCCAATAATCATGAGACATTATAATTACTGTATTTTTATAAATGATAACTAAAACTACTAAGTGTGAAATGTCTTGCTCAGTGTTAAATGACTTAGAGAGTGGCAGAACTAAATCATAAACTCAAACATTTCTTTACCCAAGTCCAGTGTTCTTTCCCCTACATATAGGTTTCCTCTTGAAAATGTAGTAATGCACACACACTATGCCATTTCAACTGTAAACTCATTTCCTTTTTATGTTTTCATCCCCACTTTCTAGAGTTCATCCACATATTTTTATCAATACTGATTTCATTAGTTTACAAGCATTTAAAGTAGTTTTTATTAAAAAATAGAGTAGTTTTTATGTTTACCAAAAGGTTTTATAGTCATAATGATAAAAATATACATGCATTTTTCCGCCTGAAGCTCTAATTTGCTCAAAATTGAAATGAATCACTAACCACACATCAGCAATCCTACAGTAATCAGAGATGCTGCAGTTGCATCTGAAGCAAAACCAGAGGTGAAACAGATGCAGCACCACCAGTTACAGATCACTGATATCAGGTAAGTGCTTTAACTTTGATTGGATTTGGGATGGGATGGGTGGAGCTGGTCAAGGAGAGACTATTAGGAGACCTCAGTTTCCCCAAGTGATTTCACCCTGGACCCCTATCGGACCCTCCCAGCTCAGCTTCCACCATCCTTATCAAAGTTTAAAGCACTTACCTGACATTATAACCTGAAACGCCAGCACTGCTGCACTACATCTGTCTTACTTCCAGTTTGTCAAGTAGGTACAATTGCAGAACCTGTTCCAGCATCTGCAGTTCACAGTACCCAGTTGATGTCTGCTGCCAAAACTGAAAATATTTAACCTTAATTTTGTTAAGAACTTGTCATTTCAAAAATGATTTTCCAACATTAAAAGTCTCATTTTAGTTACTTACCATTTGGATAGGGTGTTTCACATAAAGTTAGAAATTCAACAATAGGATGATCCATTTCAAGTACTGTAATTGCTTTTCCATGCATAATGGTTAAACTTGGTCTTCTGCAGGCCTTGTCATAGGACAGTCCACCAGAAAATATTATGAATGGTTCACTATATAAGAAAAAATTAGTAAGACTGAGAAGTCCTTTAAGATGACAAAAAGTCCAAGTACTAAGCAGCTTTAAAGATTAAATTCAATGAGAAATATATACCAAGAAATTCAACAGTGAAAGGTTTCCTAATCCAAAATTTCTCACACAATCACCTACAGTTCACCATTTCTCTTTCTGGGGATATACATTGTAGCCAATAGAAAATAAGTAACTCTAAACTATTGCAGTAAGGTATGAGTTTGGAGGGAAGTGGAAGTGCTTGTTCACTGACTCTTCAAAAAAATTTTTTTTATTAGTATACATTTGCAGAACAAAATGATCACATTTATCATGGAGAGTTGGTACACGTACATGATATATATTCTCTTTTTTTTCATCCCATGCCCCCCTGCTACTTCCAAATCTTAGCCTCCTTCAATTTGAAAAAGATCTATTTTCATCAATTCTCTTTTTTTTCCATTTCCTTACCCTCCTCCTTCCCCCATTCTTTGTTCTCCCATCCATTAAGATACATTAACAAATTAGCTGGTTGCAAAACTCTAGATCACCTTTAGTAGAATATTAGTTTGTTACAGTATCCCATGAACTAGTTAGCATATGGAGCCTCAAATAAATTTGTAATATGACATAAATTTCACAGCCCAGTATTTCTACTTTTAATGTGCATGACCAGAAGTCCTATTACTAATACTAACATATATAGCACTTATACAAATAATAACTTTAAAATAACATCCATTATTTTCAATATTCATAGTACCAATCACTTAGATATACCTATTAAAAATTAGTTATTATAAAGGTAGAATGCTCAATTTCATAATTACTAATAGTAAAAGTTATCTGCCTTTTTTTCCCTCTCTTTTCCTTACATCTACTGTCATATTTACTAAAGCAAAAAATGCATACCTGTTTCTGCAGGTCTTGTACTCTACTTTAAGAATTGGTTTACAAGATTCAGATTTTCTTCCTTCTCTTTGACTTTTTCCTAAGGGAAAAAATTTTATTAAATGTAATTAAAGTGTATTCATCAGGTGAATTGTAATATTGTATTAAAATGATTTTACAAATAAAAAAATGTAATTATCTACCAAAATAGGATAAAGTCTATATATCCTAATGTGTTTTTTTTTTCTCATTGAGTTTATTGGTACATTGTAGAAATACAATACCGTGACGTTCATCATTGGGATCTTGTACCTTTACATGACAGGTCTTGGAACTAATTTTTTCCCCTTAGACCTGCCCTCCCTTCACCCTCTCCTCTCTTCCCTATTTACAAACACTTTATTTCCATTTTGGCATTTTCTCATTTTTTTCCTTTTCCCTTATGAACTTTCTCCTACCCTTCCCATTTCCCCTACCCCTTTAGCTCTTTTCTTGCTATTTCACATTGTCAACTATATCAGTAGGATCTTATGTAACATTATAGTTTTTCACACCAGATAAACTATTTGGTATTTATACATGTGTGACTTATTTATTTCACTTAGGAGTATATCCTCAATATGTATCCATTTTCCTATGAATGAGTCTAGCTTCTCATTCTTTATGGCTGAGTAGTATTCCTTTTATAGAAAAACCACATCTCCTTTATCCAGTCTCCAACTGATGGGCAACTGGGCTGTTTCCAAGTTTTAGCTATTACAAACTGTGCCGCTACAAACACAGCTGCACATATATCCCTTTTATATGATTCTTTTAATTCTTTTGGAAAGATACCCAGCAGAGGGATGGCTGGATCCAATGGAACCTCTAAACCTAGTTCTTTGAGGTATCTCCATACTTATTTCCATAGTGGCTGCCTATCCTAATGTTTTTATTGAACTTGTAGACAATTTTTAGATTTGTAACATTTCTCTGCAATATATTCAATATTATTTACAAAATTATCCAACTTTAAACACTTTATATTTTCCACATATAAATGTAGTTTCTTTAAAGATTATTTTACTTATGATGAAGATAAAATGAATGAATTTAGAATCGAAGACATATGCATATGTACTTTTCTGTACAATGAAATATATTACAACAAAAATTCAATTAGACTCAATATTTTATCTAAAATACAAGCAAACTCCTTTATATGTAGGAAAATCTGCAATGTAAATATAATATTCAAAATTATTCCATACCTATCGAATTCATTTCAAAGAAAGCCTACTAAATGAATATAGATAATACATTTTCAAATTTAAAAAGAATTTTAATGATGTATTCTACTTAGATGAATAAAAAACGATCATTTCTCATTTGGGGAGGATTTAGTTTCTTCAAATTTCATGTTTTTTTGAATAAAGAGAGAAGGAAATGGAAATAAAGCAACTACTGCATTAATATACTTATCTTTGTGGTTATGTTATCAGTTTAATTAACTCATTTTGATAAAATTTGCATGGTTTTTGAGTCTGCTTTTTTATTTTTAGTAAGTACCCTTATACATTCTTGCATTGCTACAACTTATAGTTATACCTGTTATGTACAAAAATATTTATATGCTTGTATGCTTAAAATTTTCAGCATAGTAAGAATGGCATTACCATGGAATAGTACTTTACTATAAAGAGTGACAGATGAGTTATTTGTAGGAAAATGGATACACCTTGAGACCATGTTAAATGAAATAAATCAGACACACAAACTTAAATGTCTTTTTTCTTATATTAAAACCCCAAAATATAAATAAATTATAGATTAAAACAGAATATAATAGGACACAAGTGAAAAATATTCTGCACAAAGGAAGAGGACCAAGGGATGGAGAGAAGAGAGGTATTAGGAAAGGGAACAGAGGAAGAGGGTTGAAAAAAAAGAATAAAGATGTTATGTACACATACCAATAACCTCTGATGAATGTAATCATTACGTACTGAAAACATGTACTCATAAAGAAAAAATAGAACAGCAAAACCAAATCCAAATAGGAGGTCAAGATGGTTTTATTCAACTTGTTAAAGGAGAGGGGGGAATCAGCATACAACAAACCTTTATTTTTCCCCATGGTATACTTTCTAAATTTGCTTTTTAAAAATTTTACTCTGTTAAATTTTTAAAAAGCAATCAATAATATAAAAATCTGCTATGATCATTCACATTTTTAAAAAGAGATAAGGATATAAAACATAAGCATATATATAAGATATATATGTTGAAGATTATTCATTTTGATAATGAAGTGGGAATACTAGAAAGGATTGAAAGTGACATAGCCATTCTCATTAGTTTACATAGTTTTCATCTGCTACTTCTCTCTAAATTACCAAGCTTCTCATTCTTTATGGCTGAGTAGTATTCCTTTTATAGAAAAACCACATCTCCTTTATCCAGTCTCCAACTGATGGGCAACTGGGCTGTTTCCAAGTTTTAGCTATTACAAACTGTGCCGCTACAAACACAGCTGCACATATATCCCTTTTATATGATTCTTTTAATTCTTTTGGAAAGATACCCAGCAGAGGGATGGCTGGATCCAATGGAACCTCTAAACCTAGTTCTTTGAGGTATCTCCATACTTATTTCCATAGTGGCTGCCTATCCTAATGTTTTTATTGAACTTGTAGACAATTTTTAGATTTGTAACATTTCTCTGCAATATATTCAATATTATTTACAAAATTATCCAACTTTAAACACTTTATATTTTCCACATATAAATGTAGTTTCTTTAAAGATTATTTTACTTATGATGAAGATAAAATGAATGAATTTAGAATCGAAGACATATGCATATGTACTTTTCTGTACAATGAAATATATTACAACAAAAATTCAATTAGACTCAATATTTTATCTAAAATACAAGCAAACTCCTTTATATGTAGGAAAATCTGCAATGTAAATATAATATTCAAAATTATTCCATACCTATCGAATTCATTTCAAAGAAAGCCTACTAAATGAATATAGATAATACATTTTCAAATTTAAAAAGAATTTTAATGATGTATTCTACTTAGATGAATAAAAAACGATCATTTCTCATTTGGGGAGGATTTAGTTTCTTCAAATTTCATGTTTTTTTGAATAAAGAGAGAAGGAAATGGAAATAAAGCAACTACTGCATTAATATACTTATCTTTGTGGTTATGTTATCAGTTTAATTAACTCATTTTGATAAAATTTGCATGGTTTTTGAGTCTGCTTTTTTATTTTTAGTAAGTACCCTTATACATTCTTGCATTGCTACAACTTATAGTTATACCTGTTATGTACAAAAATATTTATATGCTTGTATGCTTAAAATTTTCAGCATAGTAAGAATGGCATTACCATGGAATAGTACTTTACTATAAAGAGTGACAGATGAGTTATTTGTAGGAAAATGGATACACCTTGAGACCATGTTAAATGAAATAAATCAGACACACAAACTTAAATGTCTTTTTTCTTATATTAAAACCCCAAAATATAAATAAATTATAGATTAAAACAGAATATAATAGGACACAAGTGAAAAATATTCTGCACAAAGGAAGAGGACCAAGGGATGGAGAGAAGAGAGGTATTAGGAAAGGGAACAGAGGAAGAGGGTTGAAAAAAAAGAATAAAGATGTTATGTACACATACCAATAACCTCTGATGAATGTAATCATTACGTACTGAAAACATGTACTCATAAAGAAAAAATAGAACAGCAAAACCAAATCCAAATAGGAGGTCAAGATGGTTTTATTCAACTTGTTAAAGGAGAGGGGGGAATCAGCATACAACAAACCTTTATTTTTCCCCATGGTATACTTTCTAAATTTGCTTTTTAAAAATTTTACTCTGTTAAATTTTTAAAAAGCAATCAATAATATAAAAATCTGCTATGATCATTCACATTTTTAAAAAGAGATAAGGATATAAAACATAAGCATATATATAAGATATATATGTTGAAGATTATTCATTTTGATAATGAAGTGGGAATACTAGAAAGGATTGAAAGTGACATAGCCATTCTCATTAGTTTACATAGTTTTCATCTGCTACTTCTCTCTAAATTACCAAGGCATTAACTGAACAAAAAATAGTAAATGCGCAGTTGTTTATATAGAGTGGTACCACAGTTTACAAACTTAATTTGTTTTTAACATTTTGGGGGAAGATGACAGCAAGTGACCAGGAAAAAGTAATGGATGCTCTTTTTGTCCCTTATCTCTTATCCTAGCTACCCAACCTTAGGGTGGGTAATACTCACACCCAGGTTAGGGCACCCTTAATCCTACCCAGAACTATGCCAAATCAATCAGTAGACTAATTTAGTAATCACACACTTTTAATCCTAGCATCACATACTCTAGATTCAGCGACCTCTGAAAAAGCCTCACATATAACTTCATGAGGCTTTGCGGGGGGTACATTTGAATAAAAGCAAAGAAATCTACAGCTAAGCCAATCCTAGTAAAAATGCTGAAAGCCCAAAAGTAAAATCATGAATGTAACAAGAGAAAAATAATGACACATTGTGTATACTAATAAAAGAATGCCAATAAATGTTATGGCTTATATCTAGATGTCCAACCAAAGTCTCATGGGATCATAGGTGGGGTTTTCAGAGATGCCTGAATCTAAGGTATGGATTAAGAGTGCATGAATATAGATTAGGAATGGATAAACTTTTTATTTCACTATTGGTTTGATATTGTTCTGGGGGTGGATAATGGGAAGCCCCATCCTGGTTGGGGGAGGCATTACCCAAAGCATTTGTAGCTTGGATAGGGTAAAGGATAAAAAAAAGATTGCTTCTTTGCTTTGATGCTCTTTCTTCCTGTCTGTTCTGCCAGGGACCATTTCTCTTCTGTGATGCCTCTCTGCCATACCACCTTGCCTTGCAGCCAGCCAACTATTACAACTGTGAGCTGCAATAATCCTTTCCTCCTTTAACTTGTGGGTTTTAGGTATTTTGTCAAAGCAACCAGAAAAGTAACTAAGATAATAAAATTGATAGCTAACCTTCAGAAACAGTAATGCCCAAAAGGTCACAGAATAACATTCAAAGTATGGAAAAAAACAAACATACTGTGAAATAAGAATCTTACATTGAATACGATTATTTTCCAAAAATTAAGTCAAATAAATATATAGTTTATGAACTTAATTTGTTTCATGATTTTTAGGGAGATAGCTGTTTCTGTGTTTGTGTTGGGAAGATGGCTGCTATAGCTTGTATCTAGATGTTCCCCCAAAATCCTCAAGTAGTAATAGGTGATTCTTTTCCAATGTGGCATGTTCTAGGGTGTATGATGCTGGGATTAAATTGTGTGATCCGGGATTAAGTACATGATACTGGGATTAAGGGTACCCCAACAGCAGGTAGCCTAGATGGAATATAAGGGACAGAAAGAGGGTTGCTGGTGCTTCTTTGCTAACTTGCTGCTTTGCTGCCTTCTGCCCACCAAGAACTTTTTCTCCTATGCAATGCCCCTCTGCGATATTACCCTGCTTTAGAGCCAGCCAACTAAGAACTGAAACCTCTACAAACTGTAAGCTAAAAATAAACCTTTCCTCCTTTAACTTTGGGTATTGGATATTTTGCCTCAGCAATACAAAAAGTGACTAAGACAATGCCATAGTCATGTTTGTCAATTGATGCAGCATTTGCAAATGGAAGCAAAACTTTGCCAAACACTTTTGTTTATGAGCTGAATTATATGCAAGCAGACATATTTGTTAACCAAGGTATTACTGTATTTCTAGAGAAATAAAAACTGAGCATTTGCTCCTAGCAGAGCTATCTTACAAAAATAATAAAGAAATTTCTTTAAGCTGAAAGAAAGTGATCCCTGATTTGAACTCACATTTTTTAAAAAGTGGCAATAAAAGTAACTATGTAGATAATCACAAAAGATAGTACAATTGCATGATGCTCCTGATTTTGAAAACTCATTTTAAAAACAATTATGTAAAACACCATGTACATAATTAAATTGTGAGATCTGCAATATAATTGTTGAAAACAACTAAAAAGGAGATGGATAGGATCAAAGGTGAACTGGAACAAGGAAAAGAGATCATTGCTAATTTGAATCCACAGGAACACATAAAGAAAACCTCAAATGTGAAACACAAAATGTAATGAAATAAATTCCATAAATACATACTTGCTTTATTTGTAAATTTCTTTGAAATACATATAATTGTTATATAGTGATAATTATAATGTGTATTGGATTTGTAACACCACATATAACATAGGTAACAATGACAGCAAAAAGGGGAAGAGAAATAGAGGTATATAGGACCAATATAGCTATATCACACTAAGGTTCAGATAATATGAATCTGAAGTAGATTCAGACAAATTAACCCATCTAATGTAATAAACATTCACCAAAATAATAACTAAAAAAGTGAAAACTTAATTAAAGAAATTAAAATATTACACTGGAAAACACTTAATGGGAAAGACTATAGAAACAAAATAAATAGGACACACTTGAGTAAATACCAAATAATTTCTCTGGTATGAAAAATTAAAAGTGTAAATAAGGTTCAAATGGTATAACTGGGAGTGTAAAAATGGCTAAAGGGGAAGTGTGAAGGGGAGGGGAAAGGAAATAAGGGAATAGAAAAAATGTGAAAACAATGAAAACAAAATTTTTGTAAATAGGAAAGGGTGAAGGGGGTGAAGGGAGGACAGGGGTATGGGGCAAAAACAAGAATCAAAATATATTGTGTAAAGATACAAGATCCCAATGATAAATGTAACTATATTGTTTGCTTTGAATGTACCAATAAACTTAATGAAAAATAAATAAATAAATGTAAAAAAAAGAAAAAATTAAAATTGTACATGACAAACCAACAATATCATTAACAACAAGTTGTAAATACAATAAACAACTCAATACTGTCTGTGTAAAAACAAACAATATCCAACTACATGCTCTCTATAGGAGATATGCTTTAGGTTGAAGATACAAATAGGTTGAAAATAAAAATAGAGGGAGGATATATCATACAAATGGTAACCATAAGAAAGCTTCAGGTGTATAATATCTAAATGCTATATAATGAGTTAAAGAATAAACCACAATAACTTTCCAAAAAATTAAATAAAGATAAAACATACCCAGACTTCCAAGATGTAGATGAAGTAGTGCTGAGAGGGGAATGTAATTCTATAATCATATACATTTAAAAAAGAAAGACCACCAACTGAATGACCTAAAAGGCCATTCTAAGACACAGAAAAAGAAGAGCAAACTAAACTTAAGTGAGCAGAAAGAAGGAAACAGTAAAGATTAGAGCAGAAACCACTACACTAAAAATGGGAAGCACAAAAAAGTTCTTTATTTAAAAAAAGAAAATGGAATTAAAGAATTAATAGAGCAGACCAGTAAGAGACAGAACTGCATGGAGCTATTCTATAGCTCTCAACCTAGCCCCATGAACTTGGCAGCAGGCTGGTAAGAGGTGGAACTGCATGGAGCTAGCCTACAGCTCTTGCCACAGAGAATGACCTAGGAAGCAGACTGGTAAGAGGTGAAAATGCATCGAGCTAGTCTACAGCTCTTGCCCCAGCCCCCGGACCTCTGCAGTAGACTGGTAAGAAGTGGAGCCAAAGGGTGCTTGTGGCCCTGCCACAGCCTCACCCCCCATGTACCACTGGCCTCCTGGCTCTGCTGGTATCTTGACTCACACCACAGAAGCACAGGGGCTCATAAAGGCTATTGTCATGAGCTCTAGCCTTGATTATTATCTAATTCACACAGTTGAAGGTGATAGATTAATAACTACCACAAATTGCCATTTTCTAAGCTGTGCTTGCTGCTTTTGTGTTGCTGATTATCACTTGGGCTAAGATTTTGTGATTGATCTAATCAATTGTCCTTCCTGACATAATGAAAAAGAGATTGCCTCAGAGTCATTAAAGACTGAAAAAACTAAAGACAAGAAATAACAGGAAGATTGAAGTATTAACCAGGTTTCAAACCAAGAACAGTACCAAAATCAAAAATAAAAATAATAAGACATTCAAAAAAGTTTCAAGCACAAACACAGACTTCCAGCTTACCAAAGGCAAATTCTGAGGGAAATGAGGTGGAAAAGTCCAATTATAAACCACCTGGAAACCCTGAACTAATAGTACAGGAAGTAACAGAAAAGATGAATGAGGCTTTAGAAAATTCAAAACAAAAATAATTTCCCAGATAACCACAGAGATGGTGAGAAAAATGAAAAGACATAATATAAAGAGATAAAAAAAATAGTTGAGCTCAGGACCATGATGGAAACCATGAATACCCAGCATAGGGAAGAAATGGAAACCCTAAATGCCCAACACAGGAAACAAATGGAATCCATGAAACATATTCAAACAGATATCCAAAAGATTAAAAATTCTATATCATACTAAAATTCAGATAGCAAATCAATAAATGTAATACACTACAGTAACAGAGTCAAGGACAAAAACCATATGATCATCTCAACTGATGCAAAAAAAAAAAAAAGCATTCAACAAAATTTAACACCCATTCATGATTAAAACCATACAGAAAATTGTAATAGATTGTCTTTATTTCACATTGATAAAGGCTACCTATAATAAACCAACAGCCAATAACATTCTACATGGTCAAAAACCAAAACCCTTCATGCTAAAATCAGGAACAAAACACGGATGTACACTATCACCACTCCTGTTCAATACAATTCTGGAAACATTACCCACACCAATTAGACAAGAGAAAGAAATAAAAGGAATAAAGACAGGAAATGAAGAAATAAAATGGTCATTATTTGCAGATGACATGATACCCTATATAGAAGACCCTAATTACTCCATCAAAAGTCTTCTATACTTAATAACCAAATTCAGTAAAATAGCTGAATAAAGGTCAACACACAAAAATCAATAGTTTTGCTGTACATGAAAAAACAGATTCACTGAGAGAGAAATGGGACAAATAATTCCTTGCATAATCATATCCAAAAAACTGAAATACTTAGGAATCATCCTAACAAAATAAATCAAAGACCTCTAATCTGAAAAGTACAGCAGTCTGTAAAAAGAGTTTGAAGAGGCTATCAGAAAATGGAATGGCATCCCTTGTTCTAGGATAGGAAGAATCAACATAGTGAAAATGGCCATACTTCTAAAATATAGATTCAATGCAACCCCAATTGAAATCCCAGCAGCATACTTCACAGACCTTGAGAAAACAATCCAACAATTCGTTTAGAACAAGAAGAGACCTAAAATAGCAATTCTCAGCAATAAAGACAAGGTAGGGGTATCACAATTCCCCAACTTGAAACAATACTACAAAGCTACTATGATAAAAACAGCACGGTACTGGCAAAGAAACAGACCTGAGGTCCAGTGAAACAGATTAGAAGATGATGCAGAAACAAGTACAACTAAAGACACACTCAGCCACCTCATCTTCCACAAAGGAGCTAAATACACTCACTGGAGGAAAGATAGCCTCATTAATAAATGGTGATGGAAAAACTTGGTTCCAACTTGCCAAAGATTAAAATTAGATCTATATCTCTCACGATGCACTAAAATAAAATTGAAATGGATTAAAGATTAAAACAGAAACACTAAACTGGCTGAAAGAGAGGTTAGGTATAACTCTTGAAGACATTAGGGAAAGATTTTATGAACAAAACCTCAGCTGCCCATGAACTAGCACAAACAATCAACAAATGGGACGTCTTATTAAAAAGCTTCTGCACAGCAAGAAAAAACATCAACAGTGTAAAGAGACAACCCATAATGTGAGAAAATTTTTCACCAGCTCTTCCTCAGACACAGGTCTACTATTTAGAATATAAAAAGAACTAAAAAAATCAAACCTTCCAAAATTAAAAACACAATAAAAATATGGTCATCTAAATTCAACAGTCATTTCTCAAAGAAGTAGAAATAGCAAATAAATAATGAAAAAATGTTTAACATTACTGGTCATTTGAGAGATGCAAATGAAAACAATTCTGAGATTCTACCTCTTCCCCAAAACAATGGCTGCTATTATAAAATCAACCAATAACAAATGCTGGCAGGGCTGTGGAAAAAGAGGAACCCTTTTCCACTGCTGCTGAGAGTGTTGACTGGTGCAACCACTGTGGAAATCCATATGGAGATACCTTGAAGAACTAGGGTTGGTGGTCTTGTTTGACCCATCCATCCCCCTGCTGGGTATTATCCCCAAAGAATTAAAGGAATCATACCACAGAGATATATGTGCACTATGTTCATATCAGCACAATTTTTGAAAGCTAAAACTTGGAAGCACCCCAACTGCCCATCCAACTGGAGACTGGATAAAGATAATGTGTTTTTTTTAATATAAGATGGAGTACTACTCAGGCATAAAGAATGAGAAACAAGACAGATTTATAACTAACTTTATGCACATTGAGGCAATACCCTTAAGTGACATGAATAGGACACATGTGTAAATACTGAATACTTTCTCTAGTTTGAGAAACTGAAAGTGTAAATAAGGACTAAAAGGCATAATAGATAATGTTAAATAGGAAGAAAAGTTGAAAAGGGGAAGGAGTAGGGAAAAAGAAATAAAGGAATGGAATTAATATGAGAAAAAGAAAAAATGGAAAGAAGTGTTTGTAGATAGGGAGGGATGCAAGGGTTGAAGGGAGGGCAGAGAACTGGGAAAAAAATAAGAAAAAAAAATAAGATGGATTATGTACAGGTGCAAATTTCCAATGATGAATGTCATTATACTGCATACCTTAAATGTATCAATAAAATTAAAACTAAAATATGGTATTAAAAATATTAGCCACAGCAATTAGACAAGAAATAAAAGCAACAAATACAGGAAAGGAAAAGGTTAAACTCTCATTATTTGCTGATGATATGATATTCTACATAGAAGACCCAAAAAACTCTGGCAAAAGACTTCTAGACTTAATTGACAGATTCAGTAGAGTAGCTCAATACAAAGTAAACACTCAAAAATCAATAGCCTTTTTCTACACCAATAACAGATTCACTGAGAGAAAAATTAGGGAAACAATTCTTTTCACAATAGAATACAAAAAAATGAAATATCTAGGAATCAATCAATTGAAGGAAGCAAGAGATCTCTACATTGAGAACTACAACACTCTGAAAAAGGAGATAAAAAAGGATATAAGAAAATGGAAATACTTCCCCATTTCCTGGGTAGGAAGAATCAACATAGTGAAAATGGTCATGATTCCAATACTGCTATACATATTCAATGCAATCTCTATTGAAATCCCAACAGTACATTTCACAGAATTTGAGAAAACAATACAAAAATTCATTTGGAACCAGAAGACACTTAGAACAGCAAAAGCCATTCTAGGCAACAGAGACATGACAAGGAGTGTCTCAATATCCAACTGGAAACTATACTACAAATCCACTGTGAGAAAAACAACATGGTACCAGCCAAGAAACAGATCAGGGGATCAGTGGAACAGGTTGGAAAAGACAGAAACAACTCCAGAAGTACTCAACTACCTCATCTTTGACAAAGGAGCCAATCATCCTCAGGGAGGAAAGACTGCCTATTTAATAGCCAAAGTTTAAAACTATATCCCCATCTTTCCCATGCTTCACCATGCACTAAACTAAAATCAAAGTAGATTAAAGTTTTAAATATTAAAATAGAAACACTAAACTTGCTGGAAGATAAGTTAGGTAGGATTCTAAAAGGCATTAGCATAGGAAAGGACTTTATGAACAAATTCTCAGTAGCATGGGAAGTAGCACAAATAATCAACAACTGGGATCTCATCTTTTTAAAAAGCTTCTACACTGCAAGAAAAACCACCAACAGAACTGAGATAACCTACATTGTGGGAAAAACTTTTTTACCAGCTGTCCCTCAGACAAAAGTCTAGTATCTAGAATATATAAAGAACTCAAAAAAATCAGACCCCCTAAAGACTCAATTTAAAAATGGGCATCTGAAATGAACAGATACTTCTCAGGAAGCAGCAAATAAATATATGAAAAAATGTTTGGCATCACTGGCCATTTGAAAGACACAGATGAAAACAACACTGAAATTCCACCTCACCCCACAAAGAATGGCTGTTTTCAAGAAATCAACGAATAACAAATGCTGGTGTGGTTGGGGGTAGAAAGGAACCCTTCTCCATTGTTGGTGGAAGTGCAGACTGGTGCAACCACTATGGAAATCAATATGGAGATACCTCAAAGAGCTAGGATTAGAAGTTCCATTTGACCCAGCCATCCCTCTGCTGGGTATCTTTCCAAAAGAATTAAAAGAATCATACCACAGTGATATACGCACACCCATGTTTATAGCAGCACAGTTTGTAATAGCTAAGACTTGGAAATAGCCCTAGTGCCCATCTACTGGAGATTGGATAAAGAAGATGTGGTTTTTCTATTAAATGGAATACTACTCAGCTATAAAGAATGAGAAACTACAGTCATTTACAGCTAAATGGATGCATATTGAGGCTATCCTCTTTAAGTAAAATAAATAGGACACACATGGGTAAATATTGAATCATTTCTCTGGTGTGAAGAACTAAAAGTGTACATAAGGATCAAATTGTATAACTGCTAATGTGAAATAAGATGAAAAGTTCTGAACGAGTAAGGGAAATGGGAAGCTAGAGTAAAGGAAAGAAAGGAAAAGAAAAAAATATGAGAAAAGAAAAAATACAAACAAAGTCTTTGTAAATAGGAAAGGGTGAAGGGGCTGAAGGGAGGGCAGGGGTATGGGGAAAACATAAGAACCAAGATATACCACATAAAGGTACCAAATCCCAATGATGAATGTAACTGTAGTGTATACCTAAAAAGAATCAATAAATTTAATGAAAAAAAAAGGAAGAAAGAAGCCAATCTCGTAGAAGCCAGTATCATATATTTTTGCTAATATGTACAATCTAGAAAGGAAGGATGACACAAAGACTGACTATTATTAAAAGGGGAGTGGTCAGAGAATAAAGGAAGAAGTACATAAGGGAAGGAAATAAGGGGTTGGACATAATCAACATATTTTATATGTGTGAATGAAAATACCGCAGAGAAGTCCAATATTTTATAAAATTATATTAATAAAATGTAAAAGCAATGCACAAAAAACACAAAAAGTCAGCTCAGAAATCCAAATCTACTAAAACTATAATGAAGACAAATAAGAGAAACAGAAATTAAAACTACATTGACAGTCTATCTCATGCCAATTATAATGACTATTGTCAAGAATACAAAAAGAATAAATTCTGAAAGGGATGTAAGACAAAAGAAGAACTTGGACTCTGTTGATGGAAAATGTAAAGTACGGCCACTATAGTTAAATTTTTACAGTATAATTAAAAAAATCTAAGACATGAAACAGCTTGGGATTACACAATGGGGTATTATTCAGCAATAAAGCACAAAATTATTTAATTCATAGGAAAATGAATAATGTTGACCTCAATGATACATATGTACAAATATGTCAAAATGAAACTCATTATTCTTGAAAATTGCACATGATTAATTTATACTGAAGCGGAATGAAAGATGTACTATTCAATTGTCATGCATTCAAATTTTTATGTAATAAAACACTCTATATTTACATTTTTATATAATAAAACACTCCTATAAAAGAAAAAGTAATGAAGAAAAGGATATTTATGTTGAGAAAACTAACTGAATTCATTTCCTCTAGACATATATAAAATGCTTAAAAATGTTCAAAATAAAATAATAATACAAGAAATTGTTTTTCCTCTTAATAACACACATGAATGTTAAAAGAAAAAGCCATGACAATAGATTTAAACATATCAAGTAATAACTATAGCACAAAAGACAGTGGGGGAAAACAAAGAGATCTAAATGGTTACATTTCCATATTTTATGTGAACAGTTATAATGTTAGCACTAACAGATGTTGAGTATTGAAGGAACTATCCTGTAATCTCTGGAGCAACCAAGTAAAAAGTTGGGATAAAAAAACCTTGTATAAACTCAAATGAAATTTTATTTAAATATTCAAATAATTCAAAAGAACACAGAAAGGTAAAAAGAGAAACAATAGCAATATGATAGAACTAATAGAAAACCAATAATAGTAAGATCACATAAAATTGAATCAGGGCTCTAAATCATTTTACCTATTTGATTTTTAATAAATATAAATCAGGAGTCAACAGAATGAGACAAAATACAGTATAATAGAAAATATAACTCACCTTTCTTGAAATCTAAACATCAAACTAATAATTAGCAAAAATTGAATCTACACAAATAAAATTAAATTTGACCTTTCTTAAGGCAGATAGGAAATGTATGCTATTTCCAAGGACAATTGGAAATTAAGACAATTGGCTATGCCTTAATTATAAAGCAAAGCTCAGTAAATTTTGTAGAACTAGTATCATATTACATTCTCTGGCTACACTCAGAATCAATCACACACAAAAAATGTTTAGATACCTGAAAACATTTATCTAAATTCATGTGTCAAAGGAGAATTATAATAGGAAATGGAAAAAACCTTATATTTAACATTAATAATATTTTATAACATTAATGAAATTATATATAAGAAAATAGATACAGCTAAAATGGCACTTAGAGAATATTTTATTTTAGAAAATAAAAATGACATAAAAAAAGGAACAAAATAAACCCAAAGAATGTAAATAGAAACATATTGGGTTTTTTGTATGTTGTTTTACATTTTATTAGTGTAATTTTACAAAATATTGGAATTTTCTGTGGTATTTTCACTCACAGTAGTATTGAAAGTCAGAACAATATACTTCTGTTCTCTCGATTCCTATTCATTCTTGAAACTGTCCTAATTTCCTACATATTATTACTACTACCTTAGAAAAGATCCATTACCAACCATCCATTATCTAAATTTTGGTTGAGACAGCCTCTAAGTATAGCTTACAAAGTGAAGAAGTGAGTTGGCAGCAAAAAAAAAAAAAAAAATAAATGAAGTACAGAAATTTGGGGGCATAATATAGGAAGTATAAAGAAAGATTTAGAATTAAAAAAAAAACACTTTTCTATCACTCATGCTAATACCACCACTCCTATTTCAAGTCAAGGCACTATGTCTCTAGTGTCTAGTTCTTGGGAAAGCAAATATCTTACCATGCGGAATTGTGGTCTGGAAAGGGCGGCTCGGGCTTTTCAGGTTCCATAAAGTCAAGCTACCATCTGAATGGCTGCACATGAACTGTTTGCCTTCATGATGCCAATTAATTGAATGAATAGCCTAATAAAATAACAATTAAAACAAGCAGAAGGGGGAAGAAAGTAGATATATCATTCTATATTCCAAAAGAAAAATATTTTAACATGAAATTCTTATTTAAATAACATTTAAGAGAATTTTTTCTGATCCCAATCAAATTGTCTTTGGCTTCCACTCTCTACAGACTTACAAACAGCAACAAAACTCATCTCTTAAGATAAAGAAAAATAAATTTTCTAATATCATTAGCTTACACTGATACAGAGAACTTTTGTAAATAATCTAAAAACTTACAAAATGTTAGGAAATGTAAAATGGCTTCTGTCTCTAACAGAAATCTGCTTTGTTTAATTCAAAATTAATCATTAGTGGGGATTTAGATCAGTGGTTCTGCTGCCTACCTCAAAATTAATCAGCCCCTAAAGGTATAGAGGAAATGGGAAGGATGGGGGATGTGGAGAGCATGTCTGCCTAGTTTGCTGAGTTTGTGCCCAATTAGTGCTTTAGGCTGATATAGTTATTTTCTCTTGCATGAAGGGAGGGCAGGGACAAGGGGAAAAAATGAGAACCAAGACCTGTCATGTAAAGGTACAAGATCCCAATGAATGTAACTGAACTGTATACCTAAAATGTACCAATAAACTCAATGAGAAAAAAAAATTAACAGACATTAAAGGCATTGACCACGAAATGGGACATCCCTAACCTTGAACACCCACCTTCTGTGCACTAGGATAGCTAGGGGAATGTTAAAGTAAATTCCCCAACTGCAAAGAACTGTTACATCTGGGTTAAAGTTAACTATCTTGTTACCATGATGTGAACCATGAGAATGAAATGTAACCATCCAAATGAAGTCTAGGCTGTAAAACCCTATAAAAGGAGGAATTGTAACCCAGTGTTTCATCAATCCAGGCACTCCTTATGTGTTATCAACCCTCATCAATGAGTAAATTTGTTATTTTACTTCCATTCTGCTGCCTGCGTGTCACTTACAAATTCCTTCTGCAATGACATTACATTACATTATTTTCTAATATTATTAGTTCACTGAAATTCTATGTCCTTCCTGTATCCTGTGATGTTTATTTGAAAACTTATTTACATAAAGTAAAATGATGATTATCAAAGATAATTTATTGCAAGCTAGATGCCTATTTCGATTTAAGGTAGCCAATTTTGAAAAATTATATAAATAATAGCTACCATATACAGGCAATTTATGTGCCAAACTCCATGGCAATATATATTCAATAGTTTCAAGTTAAGTAAGATTCAAAAGTAATTATTCTATATGTTCAAGTTAGTATATTCCCAGTGCTATCATGGTATGTTACATAAAGTATACATTTAACAAATATTTGTTGAATGAATAAGTGTAAATGTCATACACACATTTCTTGGTATTCTTTCTAAATGAATAAATTAACAAAACTTGGGTAATGTCTTAATTACAATGAAAGAAATTCTAGTAGAAAAAAAAAGCAGAACAGATATATTCAACATCTTTTCCTTAATGGAAATTCAATACAGGGAAGATTGATATAAATACTTATCATAATTATTTGGAAATATTTACAATTACATACATACATATGTGTATGCATATTTGTGTATGTGTTTATGTGTGAGAAAAGTTCTAAACAATAAGTATTGCTAGAGTTACAGATAATTGATAGCTAAAGAATATGATACAATCTACCTCCAAATATAAGTAAGGTTTGATTGAATTGAAAAGGCCACGTGAAATACTGGACTTGTGTTTTCTCTTACCCTGGCCTTCAATATTATACAGAGTAAACGTTTTTGCAAGTCTCCAGCACACGTATTTGGAAGGAAAAAACTCTTCACTGTTTTTTCCTCTGCATATTTCTTTCTCCCTTCTGTATGTAGTTCATAGGAAATACTGTTCCTTTTCCTTCCTTATCTGTTAACTTTGATAACAGTTAATGTAAAGTCCTCTCAGACTGCTTTGCTACCAAAAGTAGATGCAGAGAAAGCATCCTCAACTCTAAGGCTTTGTCCTATCCCATTGAATTTCTATCCACTGGAGAGGACAAGTATAAACATTATAACTACAATAAAACCTAAATAAGTATTACTATAAATGAAGTACAATGTGGTACAGAAGAGTAGGCATGTAGAACCAGCTTGTTCTTAAGAGACAAGGATAAAGTACATATGTGTGGAGCTAGCATTTGAACTGACTTGGTAGGTATTTTATTTATTTGATTTTATTCTTTAAAGAAGGTCTTAACAGGTTTACTAAAAACCAAAAATTATACAACTAATCTAAAAATTTTAAATTAATAAAAAGTTTTATAATAGGTAGTAGTTTGAAAGATAACATACTAGTCATATTTAGTCAATTAGGTGGCTGGGTCTTCTTGAAAATGGAAAAGAGAAAAACAAGAAAACAAACAAAAAAAAGGAAACCCAAAAATTTAGGTAATAATCTGAAGAAGGAAATGCAGCAGTTCCTCTAAGGACACAAAGTTTTCCTTAGGCCAAACTATGAAAGATTCAAGAAACCAACTTAATCCACAAAGAAATTCATAGACTGAGAGTAAAAGGATGGAAAACAGTTCTCCCCGTGACAGGAGCCTGGAAAAAAGTGGGGATAGCTACATTATTTGCAGACAGAGTAGTCAAACCAAAACTAATTAAAAGAGACAAAGAAGGCCACTACATCCTTGTAAGGGGAATAATACAAGAGGAAGAAATGACAATTGTAAATATCTGTGCACCAAATACTAATGTCCCCAAACTATACAAAATAAATATTAATGGATATGAAAAATAAAATAAGCACTAATACAATTGTAGTGGGGGACCCCAATATCCCACTGTGACAAATAGATCATCTAGATAAAATATCAACAACAAAGTAGCAGAACTGAACCAAGACTTTGAACAAATGCACTTAGTAGATGTCTACAGAATGTTATACCATAACAAAGTCAGAATATACATCCTTTTCGGCTGCACATGGGTCATTTTCCAAAATAGACCACATGCTAGCTCATAGAACATGCTTAAGTAAATGCAAAAGAATTGAAGTTATTCCCTCTATATTATCAGACCATAGTGCAATTAAACTAGAGATCAATAGCATAAGAAACTGCAAGAACTTCACAAACACATAAAAAATGAATAACACCCTGCTGAACAACCAATGAGTCACAGAGGAAATTGAAGAAATTAGACAGTTTTTACAATTACATTGATAATGCCAATGTAACATACAAAATCTATGTGAACCAATGAAAGCAGTTCTACAAGGGAAATTCATAGCAGTAAATGCCCATACTAGGAAAACAGAGTGAGCTCAAATAAACAACCTAATGCTTAACCTAAAGCTCTAGAAAAAGAAGAGCAAGACAGACAAAAAGCTGACACAATGGAGGAAATTACAGAGATCAGAGAAGAAATTAATGTAATGGAAACTAAAAGAACAATACAAAAAAATCAACAAGTTGAGTTGATTTTACAAAAGAATAAACAAAATCAATAAACCCTTAGCCAACCTTATCAAAAAAGGCTCAAATATATGTAATTAGGAATGAAAAAGGTGAAGTCATAACAGATCCACCAGAAATCTAGAGGATCATCAATACCTACTTCAAAAACCTGTTGTCTAATAAAATGAAAAACAGAGGAAATGGAAACATTCCTAGACACAAATGAAATTCCAAAGTTGAATGAAGAAGATATAAAAAGTCTAAACACCCCAATTATATTAAATAAAATTGAAAATGTAAGTCAAACATTACCAACAAAGAAAAGCCCAGGTCCTGATGACTTCACTGCTGAATTCTACAAGATATGTAGAGAAGAAGTATTGCCTCTGACCTCTAAACTTTTCAATGAAACTGAAAAGGAAGCAATACTTCCAAATTCATTCCAGGAAGCAAGTGTTACTTTGATTCAAAAACCAGAGAAAGGCCCAACCAAAAAGACAACTACAGGCCAATCTCCCTAATGAACATAGATACAAAAATCCTCAATAAGACAATGGCAAACAGAAAACAGAAGATCATCAAGAAGATCATACATCCAGACCAAGTCAGATTTATCCCAGGGATACAAGGATGGCTCAACATACATAAATCAATAAATGTAATATACTATATTAATAAAGTCAAGCATGAAACCATATGATCATTTTAACAGATGCAGAAAAAGCAGTGACAAAATTCAATGCCCGTTCATGATAAAAACCGCACAGAAAATTGGAATAGATGGTCTTTATCTCAACCTGATAAAGGCTATGTATGAAAAGCCAACAGCCAACATCATACTACATGGTCAAAAACTGAAAACCTTTACACTAAAATCAGGAACAAGCCAAGGATGTCCACTATCACCATTACTGTTCAATATGTTTTGGAAACATTAGCCACAGCAATTAGACAAGAGAAAGAAATAAAAGGAATAAAGATAGGAAAGGAAGAAGTTAAACTGTCACTATTTGCTGAAGATAAGATACTCTTCATAGAAGATCAAAAAAACTCTGCCAAAACACTGCTAGACTTAATTGACAGATTCAGTAGAGTTGCTGCATGCAAAGTCTACACTCAAAAATCAATAGCCTTCTTGTACACAAATAACAGACTCACTGAGAGAGAAATTAGGGAACAATTCCTTTCATAATAGCATCTAAAAATGAAATATTTAGGAATCAATCTAACATAGGAAGCAAAAGACCTCTACACTGAAAATTACAGCACTGTTAAAAAATAGATTTAAGAGGATATAAGAAGATGGAAAGATATCCTCTGCTCCTGGGTAGGAAGAACCAACACAGTGAAAATTGTCATACTTCCAAAACTTCTATACAGATTCAATGCAATCTCTATTGAAACCCTAACAGTATATTTCACAGAAGTAGAGAAAACAATCCAAACATTCATTTGGAGCCAGAAGAGACCTAGAAGAACAAAATACATTCTAAGCAACAGAGACATGGCAGGGGGTATCACAATTCCCACCTTGAATCTATACTAGTAAGCCATTGTGATTTAAAAAAAAAAAACAAAAACAGCATGGTCCTGGCAAAGAAACAGACCCAAGGATCAATGGAATAAATTAGAAGATGCAGAAAGAACACCAGACATACCCAGCTACATCATCCTTGAAAAAGGAGCCAACCATCCTCATTGGAGGAAAGATAGCCTCTTTAATAAATGGTGTTGGGAAAACTGGCTTTCAGTTGGCCAAAGATTAAAACTAGATACCTATCTTTCACCATGCATTCAAGTAAAATCCAAGTGGGTTAAAGATCTAAATATCAAAACAGAAACACTAAACTTGCTGGAAAATAAGTTAGGCAGAACTCTCAAAGACACTGGCGTAGGAAAAGACTTTATGAACAAATCAGCAGCAGCACAAGAACTTGAACAAAGAATCAACAACTGGGATCTCATTGTATTAAAAAGTTTTTCCAGTGCAAGAAAAAGCACCAACAGAGCTGAGACAACCTACAGTATGGGAAAATTTTTTACCAACTACTCTTCAGACAAAGGACTACTATCTAGAATATATAAAGAACTCAAAATAATCAGACCCCCCAAATATAAAGACCTCATTAAAAAATGGGCATCTGAAATGAACAGACATTTCTCAAAGAAGCAAAAGAAGCAAGTAAATATGTGAAAAAAAAAAACAGAGCTGAGACAACCTACAGTATGGGAAAATTTTTTACCAACTACTCTTCAGACAAAGGACTACTATCTAGAATATATAAAGAACTCAAAATAATCAGACCCCCCAAATATAAAGACCTCATTAAAAAATGGGCATCTGAAATGAACAGACATTTCTCAAAGAAGCAAAAGAAGCAAGTAAATATGTGAAAAAAAAAAGTTCCACATCATTGGTCATTTGAGAGATACAGATTAAAACAACACTGAGATTCCACCTTACCCCAGAAAGAATGGCTGCTATCAAGAAATCAACCAATAACAAATGCTGGAAGGGTTGTGGGTAGAAAGGAACCCTTCTCCATTGTTGGTGGGAGTACAGACTGGTGCAACCACTGTGGAAATCAATATGGAGATGCCTCAAAGAACTAGGATCAGAGGTTCCATTTAACCCAGCTATCCCTCTGCTAGGTATCTTTCCAAAGGAATTAAAAGAATCATACCACATCAGTATATGTGCACTCATGTTTATAGTGGCACAGTTAATAATAGCTAAAACTTGGAAACAACCCAAATGCCCATCAACTGGAGACAGTTTTTCTATAAAATGGAGTAGTGCTCAGCCATAAGGAATGAGAAAGTAGAAACGTTAATAGCTAAATGGATGCACATTGAGGCTATACTCTCTCTCTTTTTTTTTTTTGTACCCTGAATTGAACTCGGGTCCTTGCGCTTGTGAGGCAGGTGGTGGAACCACTGAGTCAAATCCCCGGCCCAGACTCTTAATTGAAATAAATAGGACACAGTTGAGTAAATACTGAATAGTTTCTCTAGTGTAAAAAACTAAAAGTGTAAATAAGGTTCAAATGGTGTAACTGAGAGGGTGAAGTAGGAAGAAAATGGCTAAAGTGGAAGTAGGAAGGGGAGGGGACAGGAAATATGGGATAAGAAAAAAATGTGAAAAAATGGAAACAAACTCCTCATAATTTGGTAAAGGTGAAGGGGATGAAGGGAGTGCAGGGGTATAGGGGAAAAACAAGAACCAAGATATATTATGTAAAGGTACAACATCCCAATGATAAATGTAACTTTAGTTTGCTTCAAATGTAACAATAAACAGTCGGGGGGGGGAAAAACTACAAGGTTAATGAGGAACTTAAAAACCCAGAAGTCACTGAAGATAATATTGAGGAGAGCATTGGGGACATATGAGAAGTCATTTAAAATCACAATTATAAGGTCAGGGATTTAGCTCAGTGGTTCCGCCACGTGCCTCCGGAAGCACAAGGTCCTGAGTTCAATCCCAAGTCCAAAAAATTAAAAATTAAAATAATATAATAATTATGGATTGTTTCTAGATACAAGAGACAAAGTACTAAAAAAATTAAAGGTTTTTACACTAAAGTGAAGTTTCTAAATATCAAGATTAAAATAACAACACATAGAAGTATCCACTATAGTATTCAAATAGATAATAGATTTATATACCTAGAAGTCAATATTTAAAATAATGCTGGGGCATAAATTAGGTATATTATTATACTCTACTTACATAGGCTGTTACTAACCCTTAAAATTTCATGAGAAAATTACTTTTAATCACTTTTTAAGGTTGGAAGACTTCAATACTTTCTAAGCCAAAGGAAAACTAGGTAATTCAGCATTGTCCTCCAGGTTTTGTATTAGTCTGGTCTGCTTTAACTCCATGTGACTAAATAATCAGGTGGTATTTGGACTTTTGGCTAGCCACTACTTTTGAGAAATGGAGCAATATCCATACTATTTTTTATTTTGGTGTATTTTACAAAAAACAAAAATGCTAGGTTAGCTCTAAAAGATCTTCTTTCCAGGTGCCCTAAAATTGACATGAAGAACATACTCAACAAATTACACATATATTACATCATTTACTTCTGAGCTCTTCACTACTCTACTGTTTTATATATACCATAAAATTTCAATTTGAGAGTTTCTCTAAGAATTGCATTAGGGATCCGGGGATTTAGCTCAGTGGTTCTGCCATCTGCCTCACAAGTGCAAGGTTCTGAATACAATCTCTGGTACAAAAAAAAAAAAAATGTATTATGAGATCTGGGGATTTGGCTCAGTGGTTCTGCTGCTTGCCTTGCGAGAACAAGGACCAGAGTTTGATCCCTGGTACCACCAAAAAACAAAAAAAAAAAAAGAAAAGAAAAAGAAAATGAATTATAGAGTTTATGTAATCTTCTATATATTTAAGCACCTAAACTTCAAAAATTTAGCTGATATAAAGGGATGGGAAAAAATATGCAAAGTATCCTAGGGTGACAACAGGTTCATCTGGTGACATTTTCCCCCCAATGATAAAACAAAAAAGTGAAACAAAAGAAAGAGTATGGTTGTGTGTGTGTGTGTGTTGCATATGTGTGTGTGTGTGTGGTGTGTGTGTGTGTATTATATAAGGGGCTTTTTCTATTTATTAAAATGCTGCCTTAAATTATTAGGAATTCTTTCCATATAAGAATGGATGCTATTCACTCTATCACTCTCCACTCCCACCATTTTATAAATTTCATAGTATAGATGATCAATTTTATTTCCACAGCTACAATAATTCCCCTTTTCATCTTTTACCTTTATTTCACTGTCTTTATATTCATTTCTTCTGAAAAGGGAAATAATTCATTGCATGGAGTCAATGTCTGAACTGAAAGTGTCAAGCAGAAGACTATTCCTTAATAAATGAGAGTTTGTTGCTTCTCCTAAGTGAAAGCCTACTCAGGCTTAGTTATGGACAACAAAACTTCCAGATCTTGCATTTACATTCCCATTTACAAAATCTTTCTTTATTCTGAGAAGGTTAAGTATTAGAAAATATGGCATTTCAACCTGACTTAACCTTTTTGCCATAGAAAATAAATTTTCTAAGGTGTGTAAATTGTGTTTTTCAGACCTTAAAGACCATAAGGCAACACATAAGCAAGGAATCTACAGGAAAGAAAGTTGAGACAGAAGAAGGGATACAGGATACTGCAGGATTCAAAGTATATAAAGTGCAAACACAAAACAAAACAAAAAATTGACAGTGAAGGCAAAATTCCCACTCAGGAGAATGATTCAGAGTTGAAACTTTTGTGAACAACAAAAGAAAGTGAAAGTTACTATCAGAACCAGGTAGTTTTCCAGTGATAAAAATACGGGTAAAGTACAAATCTTAAAATAAAAAAAAATGACAAAACGACAAAACTCTTTTCAGGTATTTTAGAAGTCACTTACCTCATCATAATAAACTCTCAGTTCCGCTCTTTTAGATTTCAAGTCCCAGAATACTACAGTACCATTTTCATAACCTATTAGCAGCTGAAAAATATTAAAACAATCATTTTCTTAGTTTTGATATTAGATTAACAAGGCTCAAATAAAAAAAGTCATCATGAAACAACTTCATTTATAAGACTAGCTTTTCTAGAGCTTCAATATGTTTCCTATATTGAGACATTTTCATCACAAAGAAATTGAGGAGACATATACACCATATCATATATCACATGCTAACCTATAAATATGTATCCATTTCATGGACAATTAAAATAGCAAGTAAATTTTGCTTCAATATAAACATTTACTAAATGAATTCTAATTCTAAAAAAGAATTACAAAGCTAATATATATGACACAATATAAAAATCAGCGTGAAAATTGGAGGAAACAAATAGGATAGAAAATGAAGATGAAAAGTAATATTTACCAACTATAAAAACACCACTTAACTCTTATTCACTTGAAATACATGGTCAAAAATTTGGCTTCAATTTTCTTTATGTCAAATCCTATTTTATTGATTTAAATTAGTATTTTAAACTGACAGTTTTATAAACCCTCCAAGTTCATAAAATTCTCCAAGAGAGTTATATCATGATGTTTGCTTTTAAGCTAATAAATAAGCTAATTTAAAAACACTGTATAGGAATTCGAGAACAGATAAATTTTAATATTAATTCATTAAAGCAATTTTATGCTATAACATATATTTTATTATTTTAATAATATTCACACATATTAATAGATATTTAATATTTAAACATATTAAGTTATTAAACTATACACAATGATTTTTAAATTAATTTGACAAAAATTGAACTTCTTTACAAATGTAACACGAATTTTTGTTACACAAATGTCAGATAAATATATTTAAATACTTATTAAAATAAAATTAAAATAAAGTCATAAACTATTGTAAGATACATTTTAACTTCAATCTATTTTGTACATTTCAGAGAAAATAAGGCCATTTTCTGTTGCACATAGGAAACTAAGGAAAAGAAAAATCTGTTATTCTAAGTTTGGAAATATTATGCAAGAAAATGAGAAATACAATTTTTCAAATTTTCAGCCCTAAGTCATAAAGTCTTATTCTAAAATAATTTTTAGAAGTGACTATTAGAATGATAAAAAAGTGTATAAAACATTATTAGTAAAAGTCTTGATAAATCAGAAAATACTGAGCATCAGGATATCATAAATAGATAACTATATAATATGATAATATAGGAAATCTGATATTAAAATCACTTACAGAATGAAGGAAGAGATAAGTAGCCCCTGACATTCAGGAGACATCAGACAAGGTCACTCTGTAATAATGAAGGATTAAGACCAAAACAAAACCACTATGTAATCATATTTGTCCATGCCAAAATGTTTACAATGCCTAAGCCACAATCATGTTTGTATGATTTTTTAAAAATGACTCTCATAATACAATGTAAATAAGAAGAAGACAAAGAAGTAGGGTAAATTGTTCATTATGTCATCAGGATCTAAAATTGTGTCTGAAAAAAAGTAGGTATTTGTTAAATGTTATTCAATAACAAAGAATCAAAATTGTACATACTATATTCTAATTATAGTGATGATTAGAAGTCACTGACAAAAATATTTTAGAAACTAAAACAGTACTATTTAATTAATGGGCAAAGAAACAATCTTAATGAACTGTATGAAATAAAACTGGGAAAAATACTTCATATTAAAACGTGATAAGACAGATGATCTTAAATACATACGAAAATAAGAATTTTCAAGTGTTTCATGATACAAATATTTTATTTTTAAAAGTCAAGAAAAAAAGCAACCTTTAGAAAGAGGAAAACTAATGAGATACTAATGCAAGAATAAGTGATGTGTTTCATTTATTCAAATATTCTTTTATATCTTTCAGTCAGGAAGTTTGAAAATTTTCCTATTTTATATGGGTTCCTCTTTTCATTATCTCTTCTAAAATATTATAATTTCTGTAGTTGGATTTTAATATGCAACATTTTAAATTCATTATTTATATGTTTCAGTGCGGGTTTCCTTAGGTATTCCAGGGATGTTATCATATAATCTAAAATAGACTGTTTTATGTCTTCCTTTCCAATTTTTATTCCTCTTGTATTTGTTTAATTGCATTGATAAAATATCCTGTAGTGCTAAAAGTGCTGGAGAGGGTGAGCATTCTTGCCTTCTTCCTGACTTTAGTGATAATGCCTCCAGTATTGAGAGAAAGACAGTAGGAGAAGACGAAAGGGGAGTAGGCAGGAAGAGAAGGAAAAAGGAGGTGAAGGAAAAAAAGGCAGGAAGGAAAGAAGGGGAAAGAGTCGGATTGATGCATTTGATTCATAGTTTACAAATTTCTCATATTGGATGTTTAACTTTTAAATGCATCTTTTATTATGTACTTAATGAATTATGATGAAGGGAACATACTCATAAATTACTATCTATGTCAAGAATTAAAATGAAGACACAATTCAAGAAAAACAAAAACAAAAAAACATTTAGAAGTCTATTTAATAAATACCCTTATTCTTATGAATGAATCTAATTTCTCATTCTTTATGGCTGAGCAGCAGTTCATTTTATAGAAAAACCACATCTTCTTTATCCAGTCTCCAACTGACGGGCAAATGGGCTATTTCTAAGTTTTAGCTATTACAAACTGTGCTGCTATAAACATGGGTGTGCATATATCACTGTGATATGATTCTTTTAATTCTTTTGGAAAGATACCCAGCAGAGGGATGGCTGGGTCAAATGGAACCTCTATGCATATTGAGGATATACTCCTAAGTGAAAAAAGTCACATGTGTATAGATACCAAATAGTTTCTCTGGTGTGAAAAACTATTAATAGTACATAAAATCCTAATGAGCTAACTGACAATATGAAATAGGAAGAAAGGTCTAATGGTGTAGGGAAAGTGGGAAGGGTAGGGGAAAGGGAATAAGGGAAAATAAAAAAATATGATAAAATGAAAATAAAGGGTTTGTAAATGGGGAGGGCAGGAAGGGGTGAAAGGAGGGCAAGGACAAGGGGAAAAAATGAGAACCAAGACCTGTCATGTAAAGGTACAAGATCCCAATGATGAATGTAACTGTACTATATACCTAAAATGTACCAATAAACTCAATGAGAGAAAAAAAAGAAAGCTTTGGGAAATGGTGATATGCAAAATGGCTATAATTAGGTTATAGAATGGAGAAAAGGTGGAAGAAAAAATGACAAAATTTGAGGAAGGACTGGAGGTAGCAGTGACTGTAAAATATTTTCTAATATTTCCTTTCTGTGTGCATTTGCCAGATATTCTTAATGTATATTTATTATTAAAGAATTTTATCAATACGCTCATTTTTTCCAAAAGTAACCACTATCCTGATTTCTATCACTATAGGCTACTGCTGTGTATTTCTGAATTTTAAATAAATGGAATTATGCATTACATATGATTTTCTATCTTGCTTCTATTTCATTTGTTGAAGGAGTTCATTCGATTTCTGTATTGAAATCATATTCCACTGCTTGTTTTGATGCTACCACAATTAATGTATTCATTTTGTGATTAATATAATAATGTTGCCACAAATACACATACATATCATTTGGTAAACAGATGTATGCATTTCTATCAGTAAATGGTCCATAGTATGACTATCTAATATTAATAGATGCTGCCAAGTTTTTCAAAGTGGTTGTACCAATTTTCATTTCCCCAAGCTGCATATAAGAATTTCAATTCCTTCCCATTTTGTCTAATGACTAATTAGCAAGATCAATACAGTGTTTAACAGAAGAGATTCACAGCAGACATCTTTTGTCACATTTCTGATCACAACAGGAAAACTTTTATTAATTTACCATTAAGGATGTTCATAGCTTTGATTAAATTTAACAAAGTTCAGATTCATGAACTTATCTTTTCCTAGAGAATCAAAAAAATTTTATCATAAAGTTTCCAAATTTCATTAAATGCCTCTTATGTATTTTTATGTTTCTGTTTTTCTCCTTATTTCTGTTAATGTATGAATTACATTGATTTTTAAAAGTTAAACCAACTCTATTGCTTGGTTATGATCCTTTGTGCCTTCCCATTCATTCTTGATCAGACTTGCCAGAGATCCATTAATTTTGCTAATGTTTATGAAGCAAGAACTTTGTATTTGCTAATATTCTAAAATTTTGTTTTCTATTCTTTCAATTTCTCATCATTTGAATGAGAATTCTCCAGAGAAAAAGAATTGGTAAGGTATATTTCTATACATAGAGAAAGAGTTTATTATGAGGAGTTCGCTCACGTGACTATGGAAGATGACAAGTTCCAAGATCTGCAGGGTGAATTGGCAAGCGGAAGAACCAGGAATGCTCATGGTGTTCCAGTCTGAATCTGAAGGCCTGAGAACCAGGAAAATTGATTTGTGTAGTTATGGTTTGAAGTCCAGCAGGTAGAAGAAGCAGGAAGGGCCGATGTTTCAGTTAGAGTCCAAAGGGCAGAATAAAGCTGAAGTCCAAGAAGTAGGGCAGGAAGAATCTCTCTCACTCAGGAGAGGGTCACACTTTTTGTTATATCCATGCCTTCAACCAATTAATGAAACCTACCTATTATGGACCCATTATGGAGAGCAATGTCTTTACTCAGTCTTCAGATTGTGAATCTCTTAAGACTCAAATGTTAATCTCATCCAAGAACATCCTTACACAATTACCCAGGGTAATTTTTTTACCAAATACTTGGGCATCCCAAAGGCCAGTCATATTGACACATAAAATAAACCCCTGCAGGTCTCTCTTTTAATCTGAATCTAATTCATTATTTCTCTTACTGAGTTGGACACTGAAGCAGACACCTCCACCCAGTATTAGCAGGCTATAGGTGGCACAAGCTTCTTGTCCCTCTCTAATTTGGCTGTGTATTATCTAAGCAGTCTAACCAAAGCTATTTGACATGGGCATGTCAGATAGCAGAAGTGGGATAGTACTGCTCCTTTTCTAATGGCTGCTATTGAGACTTAAGTCCTACTCTAAGTAGCAGGGTTTGGCTAAGTTTACTTCCAGCCAAGGTCAATTTGACTCCAACAAAATTCCTCCCCTCTGAATTAACTGTTTCATCTCTTCTGTAAGTTATGGTAGTGCCCTCATTCTACAGTCCTGCCTCTGATAACCACTATATGCAGGTGTCCCAAGGCTTATCCAGCTCCCTCCTTCCCACACTTGTAATTAATAAACACTGGATATCCTTGGTGTGTTTTGCCCACAGCAGCTTAGATTGATCCAAGACCCAGCTTCTCTCAAGTCTCTGTCTCTTTTGTTCTCGTTTTCCTATCTCTTGGATGTCATACTGCCACAAAGACCAACTTCAAGAATCTTCAATAACATCTCTTATAGGACACTAACACCTTCAAGTTTCAGCTTTACTTTTTAATAAGATGAAATAAAAACCATAAATTCTTTGCTAGGCACAGGTATAAATTCTATGTAAGTTTGGCATGCAATATTTGTAATGCAATTTGTTTAAAATATATTCCAATTCTGTACAGATTTTTTTTTTCTGGTACCAGGTATCAAACATAGGACCTTGCACTTGCCAGGCAGGTGCAGCACCACTGAGCTACATCCCCAGTCCTCGGATCTTTTTCTTTGAAATATAAGCTGTTCAAAAGTATAATGCTTTATCATGAACCATTTGGGGCATTTTCTGTTTTTCTCTTGTTGATAATCTTAATTATCATGTGGGTAGAGAATATACTGTGTAGCATTTTAATCTTGTGAAATTTATTGAGACACATTACTTGGTAAATATATGCACATGAAAATACTCTATATTCTATAAGTGTTGGATGTAATGTACTATAGTATATGTTGAATAATCATGTGGTTCACACTATCTTTATTTTCAATAATTTTCTTTGCTTCTTATCTTCACTGAGAAAAGAAGTGCATGTTAAAATCCCCAATTACAATTGTGGATTCAAATATTTTTCACTTTGGTTTTGTTCAGTTTGCTTTTTTCAGCTCTGTTTAGACACACACTCTCACACAGCAAGGAAGCAGGCAAAGTGAAAAGGTGGTTCAGATACGAATGCCTAAAAAGTGCTGCCTGTACATTAAAGATATGCCATTAGGCATATACCAATTTAGAATTATCATTTCTCCTATTGAATTTTCTCCCTTTTCTTTTTCCTTCAGGAGGAAGAAAGGAAATGCCCAGTTATACTTTATTTTCTACTCAATTATCTAATATATGTGTATTGATTATTTTGTTAGTGTTACCTACAAGAATGGAAATGTTTTCAAGACATATCAAAGTGTAACATAAGGTAGTACCTGCACTACTTTCAGGAAATTATAACATTTCTATTAGGATTCTCCACAGGGAAACAATAAACACTATGAAATTTAATCATGGAACTGGCTCACACAATTATGGATAAGAAGAGCCACAATATGCTGCTTGCAAAGAAGCTAATGAGATAGTAATTCAGTATGAATCTGAAAGCCTGAGAACCAGGGAATCTGAGGAAAACTGGTATATATAAGTCTAACTGTATGAATACTTATCAATATTAAGCTCCAATGTTCAAAAGCAGAAAAAAAATGGATTTCTCAGCTACAGATGAGAGTGAAATTCAACTTTCCTTTTGCCTCAGCCCTTGATGGATTGGATGCCATCCACTTACACTGGTAAAGGCAGATGCTAATCTGCCTCAGTCTAAACGCTAATCTTTTCCTGAAACACTTGGAATCCTCAGAAAACAATGTTTTTCTTTTCTTTTTGTCTCAGTGCTGGGGATTGATTCTAGTGACTGCCATTGAGCTTGTTTTATCATCTACCTGGGTATTACCTAACCCAGATAATTTGACACATACAACTAACCATTGCAAGGACTTCAAAAATGAAATTCAATGGACTTCTTCTCAACTTTTTACCTATTTCTGTATTTTAATTTTCAAAATATTTCATTCTCAGTAGCCATTTCATTTACTCTGAAGTATTCCTTTGGCTTAACACATGTTTGTGATTCCTTCTTTCATCTGTTTTCTTTTACAGTATAATGGATGAATTTAATTTTCTTATAGGTCTTTTAGTCTTTTTCCTTAGTGATATCATGTTGAGTTTTAATATTTTTTATTTGTTGAAGAGACTTTAATTTATGACATGTTTTCAAGGATATTTTGTTCTAAATACAGAATTCTGCTCAGGCAGTTGCTTTTTTCCCTGGCATCCTTGACATTACTCTATTTTGCTCAATTCCTATTTTTATGTTAATGTATCTTTTTTTTCTTTCCCTTATTAAATTTTTTTCTCTTTGTCTTTGATGTGAATAGGTGAATTTTTAAATTAACCTTGCTTTGAATCGGTAGTATAGTTTTTTTTTTTTTTTTTTTTTTTTGGTACCAGGGATCGAATTCAGGACCTTGTGCTTTCAAGGCTGGCAGTGGCACCACTGAGCTAAATCTCCAGCCCTGTGATACATCTTGATTCATGATATCTCATCATTTTTGGCAAGTTATTATGGCTATCTGATTAGTGATATTAAGCATTTTTCATATACTTGTTGACTATCTTCCTTAAAGTCTTATCTAATCAAGTCCTAAGCCCAATTTTAGATTGTTAAATTTTCTCTGAGATCTTTATATATTCTGGAAATTAATTTTTTATGAGGCATATGGCTTGCAAAATCTTTTCCCCATTCTGTACATTGCCTTTTCACTATGCTCTTCCTTTGCAGTGAAGAGGCTTTTTAGTTGGCTATAGGCCTACTTGATTCTGTTTCCTATGCTTATGGCACAATATTCATTACACCACTAACAAGATTAATTCATGAAGCTTTTCTCGTTTTTTTCTAATTATTTTACAACTTAAGATATATTTAAATATTCAATATGTTTGAGATTTTTGAAAATGTACAGGAACAATTACAGTCTTTTACATATCGCTGCTAATTTTTTCAACTCATCTATTCACCAGAGAAACCTTTTGTTATTATGTATTTTTGGCATCTTTAGCCAAGATCAGTTGATTTCATATATGTGGATTTATTTCTTGGCACTATGTTCTGTTGGTCTATATGTCTGCTTTTATGCCAGATGGATGCTGTTTGGATTACTAAAGACATGTAACATATTGTGAAATCAGAAAGTATGATTTTCACATGTGGCATAATCTTACATCCCAGAGATAAATCCCACTTGTTCATGGTTTATGAATCTTTCAGTGTTATGTTGGATTCATTTTGCTAACATTTTGTTAAGTATTTTTACATGTGTATTTTCATAGGTACTTATCTGTATTTTCTTTTCATGTGAGAGTGTTTTGCCTTTGGGAGTCACAGTAATGCTCACTGTTGAAATAAGGAAATATTTTCCTTAATTTTCAAATTTTTGGAAAAGTTTGAGAAGTATTAGTGTTATCTTATTTAAATATTTGGTAAAATTCAAAGATGAGGCCATCTGGTTCTGGATTTTTCTTTGGTTTTTGATTATTAATTCAGTCTTTACATTAGAGATATGTTTAGACTTTCTAGTTCTTTATTATCTGTCTTAGTTTGTTGTATGTTTCTAGGAATTTGTCCATTTCGTCTAGATTATTCAGTCTGTTGGTGTATATATAGTTGCTCATAATAGATTCTTATTTTTATTTCTGTGGAATCAGTCATAAATTTCTTCTTTCAATTCTGATTTTGAGTTTTCTCTCTTTTTTCTTAGTCTAGGTAAAAGCTTGTTGCTGCAGTCCAGGTTTGCAAGTGAAATAGACTTAATATAGAACACATAATTTACAGAATTATAATATTCACCCAGAGTCAAATGCAGAGGAATACAAGAGATGAAACTGCAGACTAGACCCAAAGAATACAGCCAAGGGTCTGGTTCCCACAGCAATGTTCAGCAAAAGTTTAGCTAAAGGCCTAAAGTCCAAGGCAGTGTTCTCCCATGAGTACAGCCAGTGGCTTACAGCCTACAGCATGTCTCATGCTTGGCTGTATTGAGGATCTGCACCTAGAAGGCCCAAAGACCAATTGTAGAAGACAGAAAACTTACACCAGTGGGATGAAAGATTTATGCCTCCAGGCTGAGGGATCTACACTGAAGCTAAAAAGTGATGCTTGTGGTGAAGATCAGAGCTTCCTTCACAAGAACAGCAGCTATCACTAGTGACAGCGAGGACTCAAGCTCCTTTTTCAAGTATAGCCAAGTTCATAATGGGAAAACCAACCTTAGTGAGCTTCTAGAACATCAACAGCCTCATCTTTCCCTCAAGTTCTCTTTTTATGCTATAGGCAACAATCCTCAGCTGGGTCGTCCACAACCAGACCACACTGATTAAATTCAGCTGGGTCTTACAAGTCAACTATTTGTTAATACATCATACTTACCAACTTCCTTAATCATGTAAAAAAAAATTGTTTTTTTCTGTTTTCATTTCTGCTGTCATCTTTATTTCCTTCTTTCTGCTACATTATGTTTGATTCTGTTTTTGTACTTCCTTGAAAATAGAGATAATTTAGGTAGTTTAAGATCTTCCATAATTTTAATGCAGAGTTTTATTGCTAGGACTTTCCTCTTAAAAAGGCCTTTATTGTATCTCATCATTTTTTATATAGTGTTTTGTTTTATCACAAATTATTTTTACTACTTATTTCTTGGTTTTTAATATCCATTTATTTATGAATTTCAGAGATTCTATTTGTTATTCTAGTCTCATTTCTTGTTGATCATAAAGGATACTTAGTATGATTTAAATCTTCATAAATTTGTGAAGACTTGTGGGCTCACACTTATCTGTAATGGAGAATGTTCCATATATTGAGAAAAATGTTGTTCTACTGCAGTTGGGCAGAAATTTCTGTTAAATCTACTGCATCTGTAGTGTTAATCCCTCACAATTCATTTAATCTTCTATCTGAATAATCTGTCCATCATTAAAAGTGTGCTGCTGAAATTTCCTGCCACTATTATATCACCATCGTTTTTGAGAGAAAGAGATAGAGGGAGAGAGGGAGAGAGGGTCTTGCTGTGTAGTTCAGGCTAGCCTTAGACTATGTAGATCTAGTTGCCTGAAGCTCACAGTGATCCTCCTGCCTCAGCCTCCAGAGTGCTGGGATTTCAGGTGTGGGCCAACACTCCCCACCTATTTCTCTCTTTAAATCAGTCAATGTTTACTTTGTTAATTAGGTAATCTCATGTTGGTTGCACACTTACAGTAAAGCTTTGGTTTGCAAATGTAATTTGTTCTGGAAACATGCTTGTAATCTAAAGTACTTGTATATCAAAGTGAATTTCTCCATAAGAAATAATGGAAATTCAGATGATTTGTTTTACAATAAAAAATAATTACAATACTGTAACATAATACAAAATGATAAAATATAAAGCATAAAGAAAAATAAACAAATTAACATGTGGTTACCTTTGAAAACCCTCAGGGCTGGTGTGAGGGAGTCAAGAGAGAGGAGGGTTATTCTGTAGGAGAATGTTCACTAGTAATGGAATCACTGCTACTTATTGGTTAAATGGAACCTTTTTCTTTGTGTGCAACTTTGACAAGGAACCTATCCAATAAAACTTGGTTTTGCTTCCTTTTGAGGATTTTGCAGAACTGTGACATTGCATTATCATTAAACAGATCATTGCTCAACTCATATAGCCTTATTTGGGTGGTGCTTTTCTATAAAATTGCACAGTTCCCACATTCTCCCTAATTTGAAGTATTCCTTCACCTTTTTCTCCACTTCTGCAGAGATCTCTTCCACAGCCTCTTGCTCTTGAGTAACAATCACCCACAGAGTAAAAAAGAGAAGAGCCATTGGCTCAGTTGTGATCACATGACATTCCACATCCCATGCCACTCATATTTCAAGGCATTGCTTATCAAGTTAAAATTTATTTAAAATGTTTGCTTTTCTTCTGGAACATTCATAGGATAAGTTACAATCCCAGATTTTACTGGCATTTATATAATTATCTTCCAACAGTGGACTCTGCTTTTATATAATATCCTTTGTTTCTTGTGATGATTTTTAACTTAGTCTGCCATCTAAAACAACTGCAGCTATCCCTCCTCTCTTTTGCATGGCATATCTTTCTCCTTCTTCAGTTTCAGTCTTTGTGTGTCCTTAAATTTAAAGTGAGTTTCTTGTAGATGATATATAAATCTTTTTGTCTCTCTTCCTGTAATATTTGGGGAATAAGAAAATTGAAATATTTTGATTCCTTTGTGTAACTTCTGAAAGCATACTTTGTGGTTACACAAAATATAAGTCTCATAATAACTTTAAATAGTATACAAAAACTTTACACATTAATCTTTCAATATAATTCAATATTTTGTAACAATATTCTCCTTTTCATATTGTGTATCTTGGTGATAGTTATTTTTAATATATTTTAACTTTTATGTAATAAGTGATCGATTTACCAATATTAAAGCATAGCATTTTGGACATGTCTATATATTTACCCTTATGAAGGAGTTTCATACTTTCTTCTATTGTGCTGCTGTTTGACTCTTTTGTTTCATTTTTAAAAGCTCTTTAGCATTTTTTACAAGGCAGATTTACTACAGATAAGCTTCCTCAGCTTGTTTACCTAGAAAAATCTTTATCTCACATTTTTGAAGGATAGTTTTGTTGCGCATGGTTTTCTTGCTTAGCAGATTTTTTTGCCCCCACCCCCTTTTTTTTTTCTCATTTAATTTATTGGTTCTTTTTAGGTATACAGTAGTTACTTTCATCATTGGGATCTTCTACCTTTACATGACAGGTCTTGGTTCTCATTTTTTTACCATACCCTCCCTTTTTCCCTGCCCTCCCTTCAACCCCTCCTCCCTTCCCTATTTAGAAAAACTTTATTTCCACTTTTTCATTTTCTCATATTTTTTTTCTTTTCCCTTATTTCCTTTCCCCTACCCTTCCCACTTCCCCTACACCTTTAGCCTGTTTCTTCCTATTTCACACTGTCAATTATACCATTTGGATCTTATTTACATTGCCCCTTTTCTTTCAGCAGTTTGACCATATCGATCCATTACCTTCTGGATTGTAATTTTCTTATTAAAAAAAAAAAACAACAGTATTTTTATGAGAAATCCATACTATGTAGCAAGTTGTTATTTTTTCTGCTGTTCTCACTTTTTTTTTTCTTTTTATTGAGAGTTTATTGGTATAGCTTAAGTACATAGTACAGCTACATTCATTACTGGGATCTTGTACCTTTACATGACAGGTCTTGGTTCTCATTTTTTCCCCCGTCCGTGCCCTCCCTTCACCCACTCCTCTCATATTGTTTCTGACCTTTGACTGTTTAGTCATAAGGTGCCTCAAGGTAGATAATTTTAGGATTTGATGTTCTTTGGGCTTCTTGGATATCCAGTTCCTTCTCCAGATTTGGAAGGTTTTCAGTCATTATTTCTTTGAAAACCTTTGATGCTTTACTTCTTTTCTGAGACTTCTGTAACACATGCATTGGTCTACTTGATGGCATCTCATAAGTCTCTTAATCTATCTTTTTCATTTTTTATTCTTTTTCCCTCTTAGTTCTCTGATTTCCAGCAACCTTTTAATTTTCAGATTCCTTCTTCTATTTGATTTAGTTTGATACTGATCTTTCTTATGAATGTTTCAGATTATTTTCCTCATTTGTGATTTCTATTTGATATGTTTACATTTTTCTTTGTTGAAATCCTCATTTGGTTCATACATTATTTTCTTCACATAAATTAGTACCTTTATGAGAGTTATTTAGTTTTAGTTGTCAGGTAAATGATATGCTTCATTAGGGTTGTTCTTAGATTTATATTGTTCATTTGTTTAAATATCTTTGCCAGATTTTTTACTTCTTGAGTTTCTATGTTAGTAACCAAGCCTTAGACGAAGTAAGAAGAGCTTCCAGTCTTGTGTAATGAGCTCATGCAGAAGTCCCCCACTGAGCAGCCTGGCTAGTGACTGAGTTTCTACCAACTTTTTTCTTCATCTGAAGAAGCAAGTAGTTCTTTTCTGTCTTCCACATTTTTTTCTCAGTATACCTTTTTCCATCTTCATTTTCTTTCTTTCTTTCCTTCTCTTTCTTTTTTTCTTTATTGGTTTTTTTGAGACAGGGTCTCATAATGTAGTTGAGACTGATCTGGAATTCACCATGTAGCCCAGGCTGGTCTCGATCTCACAATGATCCTCCTGCTTCAGCCTTGCAAGTGCTGGGATTACAGGCATGTGTCACCACGCCAGCCTCCATCTTCATTTTCAACTTTTGTGTTTAAATGATTTTCTTATAAATGACATATGAATATTTTTGCCTCTATTTTCTTAAAATGTTCTTTTGTGACTTTGATTTTAAAAATTGAAATATATTTTTTCTTTTGTGCAATTTCTGAATCTTCTAAATCCTTTTATTAGGTAATTATGGTATCTAACAGCCCAACCCACATTTGTTCTTCCCAGGCAGCCAGATTATACCAGATCCATCAGATTCAAATTGAGTGAGAAAATGCTAGATCCTTAGTTATGTCCAGACAAGTTGAGGCTGAATACACAAATCATCTGTTTTTATCCTGAGGGGCAAGCCAAGAGCTAGAATTCTGTTTTGTTTTCTTTTTTCTATGCTAAGTGAGGAGTGGGGAGTAGGTGGGACAGATAGTAATCATTGGTGCTTACCAGCTCAAGTTGCTGCCTCCATTTTCTCGTGGGCTGTTGAATTATATGAGACCTGTTAAGTGCTCCAAGACTGGAAAGACAGAAGCCAGTCCTCTGGGGATTCCTTTTGGAAAAATTGAGGTGCTCATGTATGGTCAAAGAATCTCTTACCTCACTTGGGTGAAACTGAGTAATACCATATTTCTCTGAAAATAAGACTAAACTGGAAAATAGCCCTTACATGATTTTTTAGGATGCTTATACTATAAGCCCTACCCCAAAAATAAGCCCTGTCAGCCAGATGGATGCATTTAGCATGTCTGTTGAAAAACATGATACATTGAATCACAAAATATGTAACTAGATATAAATATTGCTATTAATACTTAAATAATATAAATTATAAGTATTTGTAAATACTCCAGCAGGCACCTTTGGATAAAAGATAAATGCCTATGTAAACAGATGCATTTGAGACTTATTGATCAATGATCATTCAGAGTACAGACACTACACAAAAAAAACATGCACACTTGATAATGAACAGACATGGTTGTGCCTAAAATGAATCTTCATAATTCAATATGTTGTATGTTGTAATGGACATACTTAATGCACTTGTGTGAATTAAATATTTTCTGAATTTCAGTGCATGAAATTTTTCATCACTTTTGTGAGTACCATCATTATTAACTGCCATCCCTTTTTGTTGCTGCTCTGGTCTCATAAGTCTTCAATTAATACTTGATTTAATGGAAACTTTGAAGCTTACTTAGCCTGCCAGAGGTCATAGGATAAAGTCACTGACAGTTGTGCTGCCACGGCACTTATAAGCAGGCTACATGGTCAAGAAGTCTACATTTAAGGAGAGTGATGTTATTAACATGAGAGATTGGAATGCAACATGAAAGATTTCTTCCTAACCATTACAACACAGTATCCGGGACACTATCTCAGGTGAGTGGGTATATTAAATGTTCTTATAGGCTTTGATCTAGTATCATGTTCTACTATAGTACAGAAATCTTTGAATTAGTTCATTTTTCACTAAGGGAATCTGTACATGAATTGTAGCTTAATCAGTTGGTTTGTGGGTAGAAAGAAGGTACAATTTGAAGTTTCTGCAAATTGTTAATTCCAACAATTTATAAATTTCTTCATTTGCTACTATACTCAGTACAGGATTAGGTAAACAATTCCTGCAATGAGATAGATAGTAAATGTTTTAAGCTTTCTAGACCATATGAACTGCAGTTATTTCATTCTTGATAGTTTATATATTCTTCAATTTTGATTTATATTTTATATTTGCCTTATATTTTTTAATAAAGTGTTTTTAAATTTCCAAGTTGAACATAATTTTTTCTTCTGGATTTTGAATTATTGTATTACTCTTCATATAAAATGCACAATCAGGTAAACTGCTATGGCCCTGCCCATTGTGAGGATTTTCTGCACCAGTCATCCAGAGTTATCCCTATGTAGGGACATAATTGTCTGTATTTAGCTATTATCAACTATCTGTGAAGTACATCTGTTTTATTTCCTCCTCTGTCATTAGATATTCCCTTCCCATCCAATGAAATCATACGTACAGGTCAATAGAGAGATTTCTGTAACAGATTAAATTCTGTGCTCTGTATACATCCATTTTATTTGGAAAGGTTGGCTGACCTGAAATACCACTTCTCCAACCTAAAACTATGACTTAACGGATATGGTAACATCTTATTCATAAAGAATAGCTTAGATTGCATAAATTTGATGCCCCATGATTCAGCCTCACCAAGGGTCTCGTAGCATGCTAGGGGTTACTCTGAAAATAGAAAGTAGCTGCTGTAGGGCTTTCCAATAAGACAGTCTTATATACAAGATACACTAAGCTCCCAAAGATATACTAGATCATTGACTCTGGGTGGAAATGGGTCAGGCAGCTTATAAAACAGCTGAGAGTTAGTGAAGAGCCCTATATTTTTCTAGGCCCCAGTTTAAAATGGTCGATGCTTAGGTGATCTAAATTTTATTTGCAAAATAAATTTGCAGAAGAAATTATACTATTATCCAAATCCAAAAAGGTCCACTAATGGATGTGACGTTCTTGATAAGGAGAAGTATAATACCTTATGTTTTAATTTAAAGGAAATGCTCCAGCATACAACATTCTCAGAATTAACCTGTATTGGGCAGGCCCCTGATCTCTGTGCAATTTCCTTAACTCACTCTAAGACATAATTCTTATGAGCTATATAGACATTAAAATTTCTATTCACTAGCTCCAATTTTCATTACACAACCAACAAAGTGAATCCTTTCTAAAGAATGTACAATCAACATTCCTAAGGATTATATTATGACACAGAGTAGGAAAAATAAAACAATATTGGGAAAAGATCATGAAGTTGTACAGGTATTCTTTCTTATAAAATCAAGCTGCTTTTTATCTCCTCTGCTGATATAATTGAGGAAAAAAGATTTCTCTGAACCACTAACTATATATTGAGTACCACACTGGGTTGATGTGCAACCATAAAATATCAACAGCAAAAGCCCCAACTCCCAGGCCTCAGCAGTGGACCAATGAGAGATGGAACCATGCAGAGCTGGCCTACTAATACAGCCCCACCCTCCCAAGCCTCAGCCATGGACAGGTGAGAGGAGGAGCCACATGGAGCTGGGGTGCTTCCCCAGCCCCACCACCCAGTCCTTGGAAGGAGACCAGTGAGAGGTTGAGCCAAGCAGGGGCCTGCAGTGCCCTGCTCTCCACCCTGATGCACTTCTGGCCTCCTGGCTCACTGATACTGAAATTCACACCACAGAGACACAGGGGGTCATAAAGGCCATTGTCCTGACCTCCAGCCTCAATTTTGATTTAATTCACATGGTTAAAAGGGATTAGATTAATAACTACCACAAAATGTCATTTTCTAAGCTGTGCTTGATGCAACTGTAGTGCTGATTGTATCACTTGGGCTAAGGTGTTCTGATGGATCTAATCAGTTGTCTTTTCCTGGAACAATGAAATGAGAAAGAGATTGCCTCAAAGTCATTAGAGGTGCAAAACCTAAAGACAAGATAAAACAGGAAGGTCAAAGTATTAATCCAGTAATTAAATCCACAACAGAATCAACAACAAAAATTGAAATGAGAAGACATTCAAGCAAGGTACAAGCACAAACACAGGCTGTCAGCTCACCAAAGGCAAATTTTGGGAAAAACATGGTGGAAGAGACTGAAAATCAACCACCTGAAGACCCTGAACTGATAGCATAGGAAGTACAAAAACAGATGAGAAACTAGAAAAATTCAAAACACAAGTAATTTCCTAAATAACTACAGAGATAGTGAGCAGAATGAAATACATGATTAGAGACTCTAGAACAAAAACAGATTAAAAAATATATGAGTTCAGGACCATGATGGAAGCCATGAGTGCCCAGCATAGGAAAGAAATGGAAACCATGAATGCCCAACACAGGAAAAAAAAATGGAATCCATGAAACAGATTTAAGCAGATACCCAGGAGATTAAAGTCTCTACTGAAAGTATACATAACAGACTGAGTCAATCTGAAGGCAGAATATCAGATATAGAAGACAGGATGGCAGTCAGTGACCAGGAAAATAGGGATCTCTTAAAAATAATGAGGAACATGAGAAATCAATCCAAAATCTCATAGATGACACATATGATTCAAAGAAGAATAATATAAGACTGATAGGACTCCATGAAAAAGCAGGAGAAAGTACAAATGACATTAAAAACAAAACTATTCACAGAATTAATGACAGAAAACTTCCTAAACAGAGCAGAAGAATTTGACACACAGGTAAATGAGCCATACAGGACACCAACTGGCCATTACATATATATAAAAAAATCTACACAGACATATAATAACCCAGACCCCAGAAAGCCAACAACAGAACAAAAGAGTACAATCAGTTAGATAAAAGAAACAAATCACATGCAAAGGAAAGCCCATCAGAGTCACAGCAGACTTTTCAACACAAATCCACAAGTCAAAGCAGACCTGGAGTGAGGTATTTCAAGTCATAAAAGAAAACAACCTGCAACCCAGACAGATGAATCCTGCAAAACTATCTTTCAAAACTGATGGGGAAATAAGATACTTCCATGACAAAGAACACATGAGAAACTTCAGAAATACCAAACCAGCACTCCAAACAATTCTAAATAATATCCTAGAAAAAAGACAATGAAGATCACAACTCCTTGAGGTCCAATGGAGCAAATCCAGCAGGCAAGGAAAGAAATTAAAGGGAGAGGGGAAAAAAGTAAAAAGAGCCAACAACAGGAAAATGACATGATGATGATAAGTCAATACATATCACACAACAATGTGTGTTAATGGTCTCATTTCACCAATCAAAAGAAATCAACTGGAAGAATGGATTAAGAAACAAAATCCAACAATATGTTATATACAAGAAATGCACCTAGTTCAAAAAGAAACTCATAGACTGAAAGTAAAAGGATGGAAAACAGCAGGGACAAGGGGAAAAAATGAGAACCAAGACCTGTCATGTAAAAGTACAAGATCCCAATAATGAATGTAACTGTACTGTATACCTAAAATGTACCAATAAATTCAATTAAAAAAAAATTTTTTTAAATAAAAGGATGGAAAACAGTCCTCCATGCAACAGGAACTAGGAAAAAAGCAGGGATAGCTATCTTATTTGGAGACAAAGTAAATTTCAAACCCAAACTAATTAAGAGACAAAGATCACTAAATCCTTGTAAAGGGAACAATACAAGAGGAAGAGATAATAATCATAAAATATGTATTCACCAAATACTAATGCCCCCAACTATACAAAACAAATATTAAGGGACATGAAAAACCAAATAAGCACTAATACAATTGTACTGGGGGATCTCATACCCCACTGTTGCAACAGGCAGATCATCTAGACAAAAAATAAACAACAAAATACTAGAACTAAACCAAGCTTTTGAACAAATAAATTTAACAGATGTTTATAGTGCTCCACCCCACAAAATTAGAATATACCTTCTTTTCAGGTGCACACAGGTCATTCTCCAAAAGAGACCATATACTAGCTCACAGGACATGTATAAATGCAAAGGAATTGAAGTTATCTCGTGTATATTATCACACTGTAGTGCAATTAAACTGGAGATCAACAGCAAAAGAAATCACAAAAATTTCACAAACAGAAGGAAACTGAATTAACACTTTCCTGAACAACCAATGGGTCACAGAGGAAATTAAAAAGAAATTAGACATCTTTACAAATAAATGATAATGTCAATGCAACATACAGGAATCTATGGGACACAATGAAAGCAGTTCTATGAGGAAAATTCATAACATGGAATGCACACACTAGGAAAACAAAGGGAGTTCAAATAAACAACTTAATGCTGAATATTGAGCTTCTAGAAAAAGAAGAGTGAAACAAACCCAAAGCTCATACAAGGGAGGAAATTATAAAGATCAGAGCAGAAATCAATGCAATGGAGACTAAGAAAATGATACCAAAAATCAAAGAATCAAAGAATTGTTTTTTTCAAAAGAATAAATAAAATCGATAAACCCTTACCCAAACTTGCAAAAAAAGGAAAGAAAAGGATCAAATCCATGAAATTAAGAATGAAAAAGGTGAAGTCATAACAGATCCACCAGAAATCCAAAGAATTCACAATACCTACTCTGAGAACCTGTACTCTAATAAAATGCAGAACACAGAAGAAATAGATCTAACAATTACCAAAGTTGAACAAAGATATAAAAATTCTAAACACCCCAACTATAATTAGTGAAATTGAAACCATAATTAAAAATTTACCAACAAAGAAAAGACCAGTTCCTGATGCATTCACTGCTGAATTCTACAAAATATTTAGAGAAGAACCACTGCCATGGCTCTTTAAAATCTTCAGTGAAATTGAAAGGGAAGCAATACTTCCAAATTCATTCCTAGAAACAAGTGTTACTTTGATTCCAAAACCGTGGGAAAGACCCATCCAAAAAAGAGAACTATAGGTGAATTTCCCTAATGAATACAGATGCAAAAATCATCTATAAGATAGTGGCAAACAGAATACAGAGGGTCATCAAGAAGATCATACACCATGATCAAGTCAGATTTCTCCTAGGGATTAAAGGATGATTCAGTATACTTAAATCAATAAATATAAGACACTATACTAACAGAGTCAAAGACAAAACTATATTATCATCTCAACAGATGCAGAAAAAGCATTAGACAAAATTCAATAACCATTCATGATAAAAACTTAGCAAAAAATTGGAATACATGGTCATTATCTCACATTGATAAAGGCTGTCTATGAAAAAACCAACAACCAACATCATTTTAAATGGTCAAAAACTGAAAACTTTCATGCTAAAATCAGGAACAAGACAAGGATGTCCGTTATCATCACTCCTCTTTAATATAGTCCTAGAAATATTAGCCACAGGAATTAGACAAGAGAAAGATAGGAAAGGAAGAAGTTAATCTGTCATTATTTGCTGATGATATGTTACTCCACATGGAAGACTCAAAAACCTCTGCCAAAAGACTTCTAGACTTAATTGACAGATTCAGTAGAATAGCTGGATACAAGATAAACACTCAGAAATCAATAGTTTTTTGTACACAAATAAGACTCACCAAGAAACTACGAAAATAATTTCTTTCCCAATAGAATCCCCAAAAATGAAATATCTAGGAATCAATCTAACAAAGGAAGCAAAAGACCTCTACGTTGAGAACTACAACACTCTGAAAAAAGAGACTGAAGAGGGTATAAAAAAAAATGGAAAGACACCCATTGTTTGTGGGTAGGAAGAACCAACATAGTGAAAATGGCCATACTTGGAAAACTGCTAAAGAGATTCAATGCAATCCCTAATGAAATCCTAACAGTATATTTCACAGAACGAGAAAATAGTCCAAAAATTCATTTGGAACCAGAAGAGACCTATAGCAAAAGCAATTCTAGACAATAGAGACATAGCAGGGGGTATCACATTTCCCAACTTGAAATTATACTACAAAGACCAGATGATAAAAACAGAATGATACTTGCAAGGAAACAGACCCAAGAATCAGTGGAATAGATTAGAAGATGCAGAAACAACTCCAGACAAACTCAGCTACCTAATCTTTGACAAAGGACCCAACCATCCTCACTGGAGGAAAGATAGCCTCTTTAATATATTGTTGGAAAAACTGGATTTCAACTTGCCAAAGTTTAAAACAAGACCCCATCTTTCACCAAATCAAAGCAGAAAAAAGATCTAAATATTAAAATAGAAACACTACACTTCTTGGAAGATAAATTAGGTAGAACTCTTGAAGACATTGGCATAGCAAAAGACTTTATGAACAAATCCTCAGTACCAGAGAGGAACTAGCACAAAGAATCAACAACGAGGATCTCATCTTTTTAAAAAGCTTTTTTAAAAGTTTCTGCACTGCAAGAGAAACCAGCAAGAGGCTGAGACAACCTACAATGTTGGAAAATATTTTTACCACCTGATCCTCAAAGGTCTATCATCTAGAATAAAGCACTCAAAAAATTCAGACCCCTCCAAGTATAAAGACAATTCAAAAATGGAATCTGAAGTGAACAGACATTTCTCAAAGAAGTCAAAACAGCAAATAAATATATGAAAAAATGTTCAACATCACTGGTCATTCCAGAGATGCAGGTGAAAACAACACTAAGATTCCACCTCACCAGGGAAAGAATGGCTGCTATCAGAAATCAACAAATAACAAATGCTGGTGGGGTTGTGGGAACAAAAGAAACCCTTATGAATGCCCACACTAGGAAAACAGAGCAGGCTCAAATAAACAACTTAACGATGAAACTTAGGCTCCTAGAAAAACAAGAGCAAAAAAAACCCAAAGCTCAAACAAGAGAGGAAATTATAAAGATCCAAGCAGAAATCAATACAATTGAAACTAAGAAAATGATACAAAAAATAAATGAAACAAAGAGCTGGTTTTTTGAAAGAATAAATAAAATCGACAAACCCTTAGCTAATCTTATCAAAAAAAAGGAAAGAAAAGGCTCAGATCCATGCGATCAGGAATGAAAAAGGCGAAGTCACAACAGATCCAAAAGAAATCCAGAGGATCATGAACACCTACTTTGAGAACCTGTACTCTAATAAAATGGAAAACACAGAAGAAATGGACAGATTTCTAGATACTTATGAATTACCAAAGTTGAACGAAGAAGATAAAAACATTTTAAATACCCCAATCACAATCAGTGAAATTGAAAATGTAATTAAAAACTTACCAACAAAGAAAAGCCCAGGCCCTGATGGATTCACTGCTGAATTTTACAAGACATTTAGAGAAGAACTACTACCATTACTCTTCAAACTTTTCAATGAAATTGAAAGAGAAGCTATACTTCCAAATTCATTCCTGGAAGCAAGTATCACTCTGATTCCCAAACCAGAGAAAGATACAACCAAAAAGGAGAACTACAGACCAATCTCCTTAATGAATATAGATGCAAAAATCCTTAATAAGATACTAGCAAACAGAATACAGAGGATTATTAAGAAGATCATCCATCATGACCAAGTCGGATTTATTCCAGAGATGCAAGGGTGGTTCAACATACGAAAGTCAGTGAATGTAATACATTATATTAACAAAGTCAAGGACAAAAACCATATGATCCTCTCAATAGATGCAGAAAAAGCATTTGATAAAATTCAACACCCATTCATGATAAAAACCCTGCAAAAAATTGGAATAGATGGTCTATACCTCAATTTAATAAAGGCTATTTATGAAAAACCATCAGCCAACATCATATTGAATGGCCAAAAACTGAAAACCTTCATGTTAAAATCAGGAACAAGACAAGGATGCCCACTATCGCCACTTCTCTTCAATATAGTTCTGGAAACATTAGCCACAGCAATTAGACAAGAGAAAGAAATTAAAGCAATAAAGATAGGAAAGGAAGAAGTTAAACTATCATTATTTGCTGATGATATGATACTCTACATTGAAGATCCAAAAAACTCCACCAAAAAACTTCTAGACTTAATTGACAGATTCAGTAAAGTATCTGGATACAAGGTGAATACCCAAAAATCAATAGCCTTTCTATACACAAATAACAGACAGACAGAAAGAGAAATAAGGGAAAAAATTCCTTTTACAATAGCATCCAAAAAAATGAAGTATCTAGGAATCAATCTAACAAAAGAAACAAAAGATCTCTACACTGAAAACTACAGCACTCTGAAAAAAGAAATCGAAGAGGATATAAAAAAATGGAAAGATATCCCCTGCTCCTGGGTAGGAAGAATCAACATAGTGAAAATGGCCATACTACCGAAACTGCTATATACATTCAATGCAATGCCAATTGAAATTCCAACACTATATTTCACAGAACTAGAAAAAAGAATCCAAAAATTCATTTGGAACCACAAGAGACCTAGAATAGCAAAAGCCATTATAGGCAACAGTCACATGGCACCAGGTGTAACAATTCCCAATTTGAAACTATACTACAAAGCCACTGTGATAAAATCAGCATGGTACTGGCAAAGAAATAGGCCTGAGGATCAATGGAACAGACTGGAAGACACAAAAACAAATGCAGATGTACTCAGCTACCTCATCTTCGACAAAGGAGCTCACCATCCTCAGTGGAGGAAAGATAGCCTCTTTAATAAATGGTGTTGGAAAAACTGGATATCAACCTGCCACAGATTAAAATTAGACCCTTATCTTTCGCCATGCACTAAATTAAAATCCAAATGGATTAAAGATCTAAATATTAAAACAGAAACATTAAACTTGCTGGAAAGTAAGTTAGGCAGAACTCTGGAAGACATTGGTATAGGAAAAGACTTTATGAACAAATCCTCAGTAGCACGGGAACTAGCAGAAAGAATCAACAACTGGGATCTCATCTTACTAAAAAGCTTCTGTACTTCAAAAGAAACCATTAGCAGAACTAAGAGACAATCTACAATGTGGGAAAAAATTTTTACCAGCTGTACCTCAGACAAAGGACTATTATCAAGGATATATAAAGAACTCAAAACAATCAGTCCCCCCAAATATAAAGACCCGATTCAAAAATGGGCATCCGAAATGAACAGACATTTCTCAGACAAAGAAGTAAAAGCAGCAAGAAAATATTTGAAAAAATGTTCCACATCACTGGTCATTCGAGAGATGCAGATGAAAACAACACTGAGATTCCACCTCACCCCACAAAGAATGGCTGCTATCAAGAAATCACACAATAACAAATGTTGGCGGGGTTGTGGGGAGAAAGGAACCCTTCTCCATTGTTGGTGGGAGTGCAGACTGGTGCAACCACTATGGAAATCAATATGGAGATACCTCAAAGAGCTTGGACTGGAGGTTCCATTTGACCCAGCCATCCCTCTGCTGGGAATCTTTCCAAGAGAACTAAAAGAATCCTATCAGAGAGAAGTATGTGCACCCATGCTTGTAGCGGCACAGTTTGTAATAGCTAAAACTTGGAAACAGCCCATTTGCCCATCCGTTGGAAACTGGATAAAGAAGATGTGGTTTTTCTATAAAATGGAATATTACTCAGCCAAAAAGAAAGAGAAAATAGATTCATTCATAGGAAAATGGATACATATTGAAGATATACTCCTATTTGAAATAAATAAGTCACACATGTGTAAATACCGAATAGTTTCCCTGGTGTGAATAATCTGTAACAATGCCTAAGGTTCTAATAAGATTACTGACATTTAGAAATGGGAAGAAAGGAGTTAAAGGTGTAGGGAAGGTGGGATGGGTAGGGGAAGAGTAAAAAGGGAAAAGAAAAAAATATGAGAGAATGAAAAGATGAAAATAAAGTGTTTGTAGATGGGGAGGGGAGGAGGGGGTGAAGGGAGGGCAGAGGTAAGGGGAAAAAATGAGAATCAAGACTTGTCATGTAGAGGTACAAGATCCCAACAATGAATGTAACTGTACTGTATCCCTAAAATGTACCAATAAACTCAATTAAAGCTGAAAAAAAAAAAGAAAAAGAAAAGAAACCCTTCTTCATTGTTGGTGGGAGTGCAAACTGTGCAACCACTGTGGAAATCAATACGGAGATATCGTAAACAACTAGGATTGGAAGTTCCATTTGACCTAGTTATTCTCCTTCAGGTTATCTTCCCAAAAGAATTAAAAGAATCATCATACAGTGATATATGCTTACCCATGTTTAAAGCAGTAGTTTATAATAGCTAAAACTTGGAAACAGCCCAGTTGCTTATCAATTGGAGACTAAAGAAAATGTGGGGTTTTTTAATGAAATGGAGTACTACTCAGCCATAAAGTACAAGAAACTAGAGACATTTATAGCTAAGTGGATATACATTAAGGACATATTCTTAAGTGAAATTAATTGAACACACATGTAAATACCAACAGTTTCTCTGGTGTGATAAACTAAAAATGTAAATAAGAGTCAAAATGTATAATTAATGTTGTACAATAGCAAGAAAAGGTCTAAAGGTGTAGGAAAATGGGAGGGTAGGGAAAGATAAGAAGGGAAAAGAAAAAATATCAGAAAAGGAAAAAAATGGAAACAAAGTCTTTGTAAATAGGGAAGGGTGGGAGGGGCTGCAGGCAAGCCAGCAGAATGGCGAAAAAATAAGAAACAAGATATGTCATGTAAGGGTACATGATCCCAATCATGAATGTAGCTGTATTATATACCTAAAATGTACTGATAAAAAAATATATATACATCACCAGCAAGGCATTTGTGATTGAATTTATTACTTTGTTAATTTTGTAGTGATTTACTATTACCAAGTTTGATCCATCTTGTTTTTTGCACTCCAGACCATGGAATTCAGCAAGCATGTAGTGAAGACCATTGCTAATGTTATCATTCAAATCTAATTTACTAATCTTCACAATTCCTTAAGAAACAAAGCATTATTTCTGATTTACAAGCCTCACAGTAGAAAGCTTTAGGAGTGATCTTTTTTTTTTTTTTCTTCCTACAATGCCTCTAATTACAATGCCAGGAAACCAATGTGAATTTTAAGCATAAATGTCCAAATTATAAATTTAGGAAAAATAACTAGGCATATTTGTACACCCCATAGACCTACTCTCAGCTTTATGTTAACCTGTTACTATCACCTGTTCACTTAGTTGCATACATTTTGCCTCTAACTGCTTTTCAGATCTCCCAGAATCAATCTCTGGTCTGACATGATAGCTAATTGACCTGGAGGAGAAAAACAATAGTAGTTACTCTTGCTAATGACCACAAATGTTCCTATAATTACTGTATGTACTTATGGGTATTTCAGGATTCTTCTTAAGCGACATCTGCCTCCTCCTTTAATGAATGGATCCTGCATCTGTGAACTGACTTATCTGGAAACCTGATGAGATACCGTGAATTTTCTTTTCCATTTTGGTGGTGAATATTAAAAACTAAACTATTCTTAGTTTCTTTGGTGCAAAAACTATAATAGTACACAGGATCCTAATGAGATAATTAATAATGTGAAATAGGAAGTAAAGGGCTAAAGGTGTAGGGAAAGTGGGAAGGGTGGGGGAAAGGTAATAAGGGAGAGGAAAAAAATATGAGAAACTGAAAAAATGGAAATAAAGTGTTTGTAAATGGGGAGGTGAGGTGGGTGAAGGGAGGGCAGGGACAATGGGAAAAAATGAGAATCAAGACCTATTATGTAAAGGTACATAATGTGAAATAGGAAGTAAAGGGCTAAAGGTGTAGGGAAAGTGGGAAGGGTGGGGGAAAGGTAATAAGGGAGAGGAAAAAAATATGAGAAACTGAAAAAATGGAAATAAAGTGTTTGTAAATGGGGAGGTGAGGTGGGTGAAGGGAGGGCAGGGACAATGGGAAAAAATGAGAATCAAGACCTATTATGTAAAGGTACAGAATACCAATGATGAATGTACTGTATTGTATATGTAGATTGTACCAATAAACTCAATTTAAAAAAAAAACTAAACTATTCTTAATATTTTCTGCTGATGTAAATCACAAAATATCTCAGTAAGTTGCTTACCTAATTCCCTTGGAAAATGAGAATATTAAGGAGGTCCTCATTTCCTTTGGTAGGTGTTCTATTTCCTTCATGTTTGGTCTATTTCCTTGTAAAGGAAAACTTACACTTCTATGCCTAGGCTGTGCTAAAATATGATTCTGATTCTAGTATGGGCTAGAAGTAACGATACTAGAAGTAGTCTTATGAGTATAAACATCATCCAATTCAACTATCTCAAGTGAGGTCACTACACAGTCTCCTAAACATGAGCAACTTTTCTCCCCCTGAAATATGAAAGTGGTACATATGCAAGGTTCAGGAAAGTTCCAGAGGTTCTGAGGGAAGTTATAATATTCTTAGATTTATCTATATACATTTACCCATTCCAGGTGTAGTGTGTGGCTCGTATCCTCAAAAAGAAATGCCTATGCAGAACTTCAGAATGTGACATTATCTGAAAATAGTATCTATGGAGAGAAAATGTTAAGAATAAAATAAAATCATTCTAGATTTGGTGGGCCTACCTTAAGTTAATGAGTGAAATATATATATATAAAACAAGAAAGGACACAGAGAAGATGGTCACATAAAGATGGAGATTGGAGTTAAACTCTCACAAGTCTAAGAATATCAGAGCCAAAGGGGCAACAGAAGATTCTCCCACAGTGCATTCAGAGGGTACATAACCTTGATTTAAGAACTCTGGCCTCCAGAACTACGAAAAACTGAATTGTTGTTTTAAGTAACCCAAATTGTGGAAATTTGTTATGGCATCCCATAACAAATATACCAGATGTTAGGGTCAGACTCTCTTCATTAGGGCTCAGAGTGTAACAAACAGTACCTATAAAAGCTATGTATTTCGTCTCTTTATAAACAGATACTGCTCCCAGGGATAAAGGAAATAAGAGTTTATTTAAAGTTATCTAATGGGGACTTTGGGATGAGGTAAATCAATAATTAACTTCTAGTATGACTTAAACAGAATAAAGAACTTCCAACACCGTAATCCTCCAAATTTTCAAATATACTATTCCAAATAGGCTGTGGATACAATTTAGTTGTAGAGTGTGTGCTTATGATGAATACAGCTCTGGGTTTGATCGCCAACACCACACAAATTTCTTTATATGAGGAAAAATTTTTTCAAATATATTTAAGGATTGGAGGTTGATGTAAAGGAATTATCTTGGGTTACCTAAGTGGATAAAAATCAATCACCTGAATCTTTCAGAGTGGAAAATATTTCCCACATGTGGTCAGAACAAGATGTAATGATGGACATAGGCAGATTATACATTGTTGGGTTTCAAGCTAGAGAAAAGAAGCTACAACACACAAATGTGTGCAGACACAGAAAAGGCAAGAAATCACTGTTTTTCTAGTCACCTAAAGAAAAGCAAAATTGCCAATGCCTTAATTTTAGTTCAGTGAGACCTGTGTTAGACTTCCACCCTACAAAATTGTAAAAAAATTTTCAGTAGTTTTCAGCTACTTAATTTGTAATCATTATGTCATAATAGAAAAATGTAAATGCCACCAAATGATGCTATTTTTACCATCATCATTATACTTATCATTGCCCCACATAAATTAAGCACCAAAAGTGCCTGATCTTTCATTGTCTTATCTTTCCAGCAGCCTGTTATCCCAATTAAACATAAGAGAATGTCCAAGTAGTTAGGATATGACTATATGGCAGGGTTTAATATCTCCAAATATGGCACCTTTAACAGATTCATTGATTTTAGAAAGGAGACAATTCCAAAAATCCCATGCTGAATCTACAATCTAGAGTAGGAGTCATCAAACATTTCACAGAGGGACCTATAGTAAATATTTTAGTCTTTGCAGGCCATACAGTCTCTGTCACAAATGCTCTTATAGAAAGAAATGTGCTTTGTTCTTATAGAAAGCACCCCCAGACAATATGTAAAAGAATGAACATGGCTGTGTCCTAATAAAACATTTATAAAAAACCAACAGCAGGTTGGATTTGGCTCATGGCCTGTAGTCTATTCCTTGATCTAGAACAACCATGATACCTATTATTTAAATCCAGTTCTACAGAAAAAAAATCCTGTCGCAAGGTAAGTACTAATGTTTCATCAAAAAGTACAATCTTGGGGTTATAACAGTAAAGGAAAAGTGAAAAAAAAAAACAAAGAAGCAAAAGTAAGATAATTCATTGATCCCACTAATCACTTCTTTATATGGAAAAGCAGAAGAGATATATCTAGTCACTTAGTTGTTCCATTAATATGAAAATTATAGCATGTTTAACAGTTTATGTTAAAACAACAAACAAGCAAAAACAAAACAAACAAACAAAAACAAACTAGCTCAGAATAGGAACTCACACCACTTACAAAAAGGGAAATATTTTCTTGTATCTTTCTAGAGAAGCCAGATTGAAGGTCCTATGTTACGGCACATCTTCAGAATCTGGAATAAATAAGAGGAGCCAGAGACTCTAGGCATAGCCAGTCATTTTCGGAAGCAATACTGTATGAAATTAACTCTGCAAAGCTCAGGTGAAACAGCAGCCAAGGGTTAGGGAGACAAGCAAAGCTGAAAATCTGACAGGATGAACTCATTACTATATCCAATACAGGTATAGTTCAAGAGCACTCCTTTCTGTTTGCTAGACTAATGTGCATTTTCTCTGTAAATGATATCTTGAGGGAAAGATGTTCTATCTTCTGATTTTATGATACTATTCTGCTTTTGTAGGAACCTTAGCTGCAGTACTTTGATTATTTTTTCACTTTACCAGCAAACCTCCAAGGAAAGTTTTCACCTTCAAAACTAAATAATCCCAGAAATACAAAATTGTTTATAAGTAGAAAAATATAGTAACATATTTCAACAAACTAACAAATCAAAGAATAATCATCTTGATTATATACATAAAGAACATTTAATAAAATTCAAAACCATTCATAATTTAAAATTTGTACAATTCTGTAAATAGGTGGAAATTTTTAATTTCAAAAAAATAGTCACCCAAAGACCTGTAGCAAATATCATCCTTAATGCTAAAATATTTTGGAAGCATTTCCTTTCAGACTGAAAACAAAGATAAGTTCCCAGAAAGACCATTATATTCAATGTCACAGATTCATAGCCAACAAAACAATAAAATATATTGCACATATAGAACTATAAATATTAAAAGTGAAAAAATAAAATTTGTCTACATTTGTTATGCTTTAATACATAACTATGCCAGAAAAATCTAAGGATAGCTATAAAACATAAAACATTTAATGATGCAGGTAAATTTTAAAAATCAGTATTATTGGGCCAGGGATTTAGCTCAGTAATGCATCACCTGCCTCACAAGTGCAAGGTCCCAAGTTCGATCCCCAGTATAAAACGAAACAAAACAAAAAATTAATACTGTTTACTCACTAACAATAATCAATTATTATCAACCTGGCTTTAAGAAAATTAAGTAAAAAGGACAATACACCTATAAAGCATACAGAAATAAACTAGCAAAGATATGTAAGACTAGGAAAAAATGGTATACCACAAGTAAAGGGATTTGTTCCAGGTTATACACTAATAAGTAGTAGAGCCACAATTTACATAGGTTTCTGAAGCCAATATCCATTTATTTTGCATTCCTTTGATTATTATACAATTTCCACATATTATATTCATTCATAAAAATCTGAGCAGCACAAGGAAAATGAGAATAACTTTCACTATTTTTCCCAATTCTAATCTAAACTATCCTTCCCAGATTGGCATATATTATTTCAGGCTTTTTACAAAGGGGATGTGAATGTATAAACACAAATATAAATACATCGTTCCAGTTGTTTTATACCTTATTGCTTTAAAAAATACTGTATATCTGAAAGAACTTTCCAGTATACATGTATCAGCATTCATGTCTTCAATTTTCTATTAAATAAACATTTAGACCATCTTAAAAATCTTGCCCAATTGTCACCTAAGTAGTATAGCTAAAATTGAGTTTCTAAGTCAAAGTGAATTTTTAAAGATATGTTTTTAATGTAAATAATGTTAAATTTCCCATACCAATATATACACCTATATCTACATACCCATGTAACATATCTCTTTCATTAACCAGCACTGCTAGTTTTTAAAATTTTTATTATGCCATATGATAAGGAAAATTGGTATACTGAAATATACCAATATTGGTATATTGGTAATTAGCTGTGAAACTATTCCTTCCTCACTCCCAGACACTGCTCTCTTGAGGTAAAAGACGACATCTTCAATTCTTAAAATTGCTTTCTCTAGTATTCATGTTCACATTTCTAAATACATTTATATTGCTTTTCCATGATTAGATGTCATCCATTAATTTCTTATTAGAAAAAGCTTTTATGCATTCTTAATATTCATTACTTATCTGTTATTTGTAGCAAATGCTGTCTGTTATTATGGTCATTTTGCTATGCTTTATATGTCCTTCAGGTTAGGTTTTATGTTCTCCCTGTGTCCTTACTGCACAGAAACAAATTACGTAAGTTTCTTCAAATACTTCCTGAGTTGTGATTTTAATGTTTATGTATTTTCTACACTGGAATTCATTTCTAGGAAAGGTATAAGGTAGAGATGTTGCTATTTTTTTCAAAAACAGGTAGCTAATTGTTCACTACCATTTATTCAATAAATTAATAATGTGCTCAAATATCTTTTCTAAAATATACCAAATTTCTCCAAATATCTGAACCATTTCAAGAATATTTATTTAGATCCACCAGTATTATTGAAAACCTTGACACAATATCACACAGCATTTCTTTTTCAAGAATGTCATGGCTATTCTTAACGTTTTTTCTCTAGTCAATTTCAAAATTGGCTTCTGAATTCTTAAATACATTTGGATGGTACTTTATTCAAATTACATTCCATTTATGGATCAATGTTGACTTGCCTTTCATATTTAATTCTTGTTGACTCACTCACTTTCTATCTTTAAACAATAAAGAACCAAACCCCTGATAATTTATTAATGTTATCTACAGTACTTAGCAAAAATTATATACTTGAAGAGACATTATTTATAATAGTAAGGTTTTTATTTTTATCAGTACATGTTTTGCAGCACATAATGATTACATTCATCATGGGGAGTTAGTATGTGTACATCACACATCTATGGTAGTGATTCTTTAGCTCTCTTCATGTTATCAGTTTTGTTTCCTCTCCACCAAAGACCAATTATGAAATAATTAAAATGAATAAAGATTATTTCTGTACTCTGTTAACGTTTTGTATATGTTATATTTATAATATCAAGATTGGCTAATTTGTGTTATTTAATATTAACCATTTATCACTATCAAAACCACACAACAAAGACAAATGATTAATGATACGGACATCACATTATGAGTTCAAGCATGAAATGCTGGATAATAAAGATTGTTCTACATGTTAGCTTCATCTAGATTCAAATTAAACATCAAATTTAGCACCAGTTGATATTGAGGATTTAATGAGGGACTATTATAAGCAAGAGCAATTCATCCCTTCACTCATTTTCTCACTCATACAAATTTTAAGTTTCACATGACACTGAATGCTTTGAACAGAGCCAGATGGTTAGTACATAATAATGAATAATAATAATAATAATAATAATAATGAAAAGAAGGAGGCAGAGGGGTAGAGGAGAATTTCCTTTTTTCAAGAATGAGTAAAATAAAAGCAAAGATAATGATATTAAGATACTCACTTTCCCTTCATCTCTTGGACTATCACTTAAATGTACTACTGGACCTGGATGAGTCTTGGTGGACCTGTTAAATCAATTCAAAGCAGTAATTGAAAAGTAAACATTAAATTACCTCGCTGTTACAGACTGAAGTAAAGAAATTAAGGAGTTAAGCTCAAATTCATGTACATTTTTTGTATTCTTTGTGAACTATCTTCCTTTTCTCTATTGCTCTAAAGAAACTGCAATTTTAAAAAAATCAGTGTTAAGAACTAAGTTCTACGTAAAGTTCGATTCATCATTACTTGTTAAATATATGAACCTCTGAAAATTTGAAATTGACTTGTATATACTACAGCTACATAAATTTTGTTTCCATAAAGATGTAAATATTTCCAATAACGGATGATGTCTTTAAGCTACACTTTAGTAATTAATAATAATCAATAAACCAAAGAAACTTGAGGTCTGATTGAATTGCTTTTACTCCATTTTAAACTAGTGGAGATATAACACTTTTCACATTCTTAAAGTTTGGGAAACTGAATTAATTAAATATATTTTCCCACAAAACTTTGTAGAATCGATCCTATGCAAAAAGTAACAAGTCAGTATTTTCCAAACTTGTTAGTTTACTGGAATTTTTTTTTTAAATTTAAGAGAATCATTGAAATATAATTTAGGAAATGAAACTAAGTGCAAAACTTATCCTTTTAGATCCTTAGACTATAAAACTCACTAGTTCAAAAAAATAAAGTAAGATTATTTTTGTTTATCAGATGAAATTTCTGTTATTTGTAATAAACTTTTCAGAATATAGAAAAATATTACTCTGGATTATAAAATTTTCTAAAATTATTTTAGATAGAATAAACAGTGAACTTAAATTCTGATCACAGCACCTACACAATGCTCAGTAATTCTTCTGGTTATCCCAATTCATTTCTCTCCTCCAATTCATCATAATGGTTTGAAAACCATGAAATATTCTGGCCAAAAATATATAAAATATTTGAACTTGAAATCTATTTGTCAATCTTTCAATATTTTCCTATCTTAAATATTGAGAGTGATTGGTATTCTGCCCTAGACTACCACCTACCCCCACGTAATATGTGGTCATGAATTTAAAAATCCACAGGAATCAGACAGGTATTGCTATGAGTTAAAAAGGCTGAATATTTATTTCTTTTCCCTTATTACCTAAAATGTACCAATAAACTCAATGAGAGAGGAAGAAAGAAGGCTGAATAAGAACTGTGACACACTTGATAGCACATTAGCCACCTACAGAACCAAAGCTGCTACTCAGCTCCATTTGATTTCTGCCATTCAAGAATGCTAGAGTAGGATAATTTCATCATGAATTCTTTCACTGAAAACTAGGAATCCAAATTTTTATTTCTAGTATTCACTTTTTTTTTTTTTTTTTTTTTTTTTTTTTTCGGGGGTTAAAAGTGGATCTTTTAAAAACATAAATGAAGTTGAGAAGCCTCTGCCCAGATTAAGACAGAGAGAACACAAAGCACACAAATTACTAAAATCAGAAATGAAGCATCATAACAGACATGGCTCATGGACATTTAAAGGTTAAAAGGGTGATATTGCGCATAACTTTGCCCACAGATTTGTTATCTTTGATAAATGAACCAATTCTTTGAAAGATACAATTTCCTAAAACACATAGGAAACCATTTTTTTTTTTTTTTTTTCCTTTTTTTTTTTTTTTTTTTTTTTTTTTGGTACCGGGGATCAAACTCGGGACCTGTGCTTCCAAGGCAGGCAGTGGAACCACTGAGCCAATTCCCCAGACCCATCTAATTTTTAATTACTATTTGAATATAATTAACATTTACAACTCAACACACCCAAAATTGAATATTCCAAACTTATTAAATCTTTGTCTTTCACTAGAGTACTATTATATACAGTCCATCAAGAGGTCCTTGATTTTTCTATTATTTGTGCCTCTTAATCTTTTATTTTTTAATAAATCAGTTTAACTCTACCTCAAAACAATATAACAATTATTTCAAGGCCAATTTTTCCTTTCCCCATTCCAGACTTCAAAATATTCTTTTTAATATAAGACCCTTATGTTACGCACCCTGATTATTTTCCCAGATTTTTAAAAATTAATTTTATTGCTACAATTTAAATATACATAACAATTACATTCATCAAAAGGAATTTGTACCTGTACATGGTATATCTTGATTCTTGTTTCTCCCAATCCCCACCCTCCCCACAAACCCCTTCCTTATTTATAAAAGTTTTGTTTCTATTTTTTTCCTTTTCCTTTCCTGTTTCTCCCCTCTCCCCTTCACAGTTTCCCTTTCATTTTGAACACTCTTTCATATTACTTATTATAAATTTGGGTCCTTATTTACACTTTCAGTTTCTCACATGAGAGATAACAATGCGATATTTATGCATGTGCCAAATTTATTTCACTTAAGAGAACAGTCTTAAGTCACATCCATTTAGCTATAGATGTCTTACATTTTTCTTTGTGGTTGAGTAGTACAACAATGTATTTTAAAAAATCTTTTCTATCCATTCTTTGGTTGATTGACATTTGGGTTGTTTCCAAGATTGCAAACTATATCGCTATGACCATGGGTGCACATATGTCATTGTGGAATGATGCTTTTAATTCTTTTGAGATGATACACATTAAGGGAATAGCTGGGTCAAATGTGACCTCTAATCCTAGTTTTCTGAGAAATCTCCATATTGATTTCCATAATGGTTGCACCAATCTGCACTCCCACCAACAGTGAAGAAGGGTTTCTTTTTCTGCACAGTCTCCCCTGCATTTGTTAACTGATTTTTTGATAATAGCCACTGCATCTCTCAGATGACCAGTGATACTGAACAGTTTTTCATTTATTTGTTTGTTCTTTTATTTGTTTATTTATTGTTTATTTGTTGTTTCTACTTCATTGGAGAAATGCATATTAATCTCTGCTGTATATTTTTGGGTTGGGTCTTTATTTGGGGGAATCTGATATTTTTTAATTCTTTGTATATTCTAGATATGAGTCCTTTAACTGAGGGGCTACTGGATAAAACTTTTTCCTACTCTGTGGGTTGGTTGTCTCTTCAGCATGCCGGTGATTTTCCTTTAGCTGTGTAAAAGCTTTTAAATAGGATGAGATCCCACTTTTTGATTCTTTGCACTACTTCCCATGAAATAGGGGTTTTGTTCTTGAACTTGTTGTCTGTCTCTATGTCAAGATTTCTACTTATTAATATGCACTTCTCAGATGAAGAAGTAGAAACAAATAAATATATGAAAAACTGTTCATCACTGGTCATTTGAGTGATGCAAATTAAAACACTGAGATTACATCTCACTTGAGAAAGAATGGCTATTATCAAGAAAGCAACCAACAACAAATGCAGGTGGGGCTCTAGGAAAAAAGGAACCCTTCTCTACCCATTGGTGGGAGTGCAGACTGGTGCAACCACTGTGGAAATCAGTGTAGAGATTCCTCAAAAAACTAGGATTAGAAGCCCTATTTGACCCAGCTACCCTGCTGGGTATTTTCCCAAAAGAATTAAAAGTGTCATAGCACAGTGATATGCACACCCACAGTTACAGCAGCACAGTTTGTAATAGCTAAATCTTGGAAACAACCCAAATTCCCATGAACCAAAGAATGGATACAAAAAATAGGTTTTATTTATATAACAGAGTACTACTCAGCCATATAGAAGGATAAACTGGAGACCTAAATGGATGCACCTTGAGACTATTCTCTTAAGTGAAATAGGACACATGTGTAAATATCACAATGCCTCTCTGGTGAAAGTGTAAATAAGGAACAAAATATACATTTTGTATATAAATGTTGTGAAACAGGAATAAATTGTTCAAAATAATACCGAGTGTCAGATACTTTGCAATTAAATTGTTTATTCAAAAAAATAATGTGGACAATTACTAAAATAATAGTCTATGGAATCTAGAATAACATCCATGCTTCACACAACTTAACTATACACATCCCATCTATCCCTGTAATTTAATGTACTATATATGTTACATAATTATACAAAATATTTAAGCCCAAAAAGTCATATTCAAGTTCAAACTTACAGTTCAATTGCTTTATTCCACATGATAACATATCCGGAAAGAATGAAAGATTCAATATTTACAATATGTGTATTCCCTCTCTCTGTTCCAACATAGAGCCATTTACTCTGGAAAGGTAGATGACAGTAAGTAATTCTGAAAGAAAGAAAATTACAATTAAAATATCTAAGTTTTATTTCTGCTCAGAATTATATTTTTACACTCATTATAACAGCTATATACAGATAAAATTACTATATGCTCAAATAGCATTTAGTTATCAATGAGTGTATTAGATAAATAACTGATAAAAATCACTATCAGTGTCTATATAAACATGAATTTACATTTGTTCTGATTTTTTAAAAAATTTTAACTAATAGACAAAAGCATAAATGTTCAACTGAGGATATAGTTCAGGGGTAGAGCACTTGCCTAGACCCTAGATTCAAACCCAGAAACATGCATAACACAAAATAAATGGAAGTTGTACATATTGATGATGTATCAAATAATGCTCAATACATGTATACATTGCATAATGTTTAAATCAGGTTGCAATATTTATCTTCTCAAACACATCACTTCATTTCAAAATTCTTTCTTCTAATTTCTTAAATTGTACAATACATTGTTATTTATAGTTACTATATTGTGTAACAGTGGCCCAGAGCTTCTGCTCTTATCTAACTGTAACTTAGTACCCATTAATCAGCCTTTCTCCATCCCTACAAGTTCACTCTTTCTGTCCCTGGACTCCAAGTAACCAACAATCTACTCACTTATGTAAGACCAGCAATATTGTTTCAAATTCTCAAAATAGCATAGTTATGCATGTATATTTACAAAGAGGAAATTGAGGCTGAACTTTCATTTTTTACTTGTCTAGGACCAACAACTAAAAACTAGGATTAAAATCTTTTTGTTTGGTTGCACATTTCCATTAAGGTTTGTTGCTTGTTCATATAGGATTCAGATACAAGTGTATGATACACAAGCATATGACGTTAACAGTTAAGTGGTAGAATTCATTATGTATATGAGATGACAGATTATTTCTTCAGAATTAATGTAATAATTAATGCACTAATAAGAAAGAAAACAAAGTCAGAGATCCTTGTTTTTGTTCCTTTAGTTTTATTCTTCTGCTTGCATCTTCAAAATGGGCTTTCTCACCAGTTTGGGACTTGTTAGTGACAACTGCCTTGCACTCTTATATGAGATTTGGGAATTTACCATAGTCTTCTATTCATATCAGCCTCTCCAGTTTGGCCTCATTGTGCCCTTTAGCCACACTTAAAAAGAGAATGAGGATAAATTCACAGATTTACTAGAACTTTGTACTAGTTATGCAAATTTTTCAAGTTTACCTAGAAAAGAAACGATTACATTTTTCCAAGACCAAAACAAAATAATGTTCTAGGTAGACAGACCAATATGAATAAGAAAAAGAAAAGGAAACCATGAATGATAAATTTCCAACAAGATTCTAACTTGTAACACTTTAAAAAGTGAACATCCAGCAATTCTAATTCATTTGCTCAGTCGAATTTTTTCAATAGCCCAGCTCTCTAAACAAAATTTTATCTCTCAAACCATCCTACTGAAAGCATCCCGCTACCACATCCAAAAAATAAAAATAAAAACAATGCTATTTCATGAGAAATTAGTTAACAATCTAATTAATGTGCAATGTATATGGTGCTGAAAAACTGTGATTAAAACCTAAAGTCTAGAATTGCTGTCACCAAGGAATATTTAATAATGTTACACAGGAAATAACTTGATAATCATGTTTCTAGGCAATGAAGGATTTTCAACTCAATTTTCAGTAGGAAGAGAAAATTCATTTTAAAGATTTAAGATAATTCTTTCTGAATCACAGGGAGAGTGAACACTAATTCTACAAAGATACAAATATATAGGGTCAAATAGGCAAAGAGGAAATTTCAGTAGTACATATTCATGACAGGGGTTAGCAAGAAAAGACTGAGAACTGCCATGTTTCAATGATGGAATATAAAGCAAGAGGTAAAATTCCAATTTAAATAGACTTTATAATAAAAGAACAATGAAACATACAAAGAAGAGAGTACAACAGAAATTGGAAATAGTCATTGAACTAATAACTACTTTTTTGCTGATCCTCATTAAGAAATTAGAGGCTTGATAACAAAAAGGTTTCATCTTTTATTCAACATTAACCAATGTATAGTGCTTGTAACAACTAGTTAAGATTTCCAGACTTTATCTAAACCCCATAAAAAAGAGAGATGTATTTTAACTTAGAAGGATTGACATAGGTAAGGAAGCAAACATGACTATACTTGTACTGTATATATTTACTAATAAGTATAGAAATGATACACTTATACAAATTAATTTTTAATCTAATAGTTATATCTCTCTTTATGTTATTTTATCACACTAGCTAAAGCCAAATTTTTTTCTGTTAATGTGAGTCTTGAAAAAACATCATTTCAATATACAAATTGACTGCATGCCTGTAATACCAGCACTTGGGAGGATGAGGCCAGAGGATTACCATGAGTTCAAAGCTAGCCTTGGACTACATAGTGAGTTCATAGCTAGCCTGAACTACGAAGCAAGACCCTGTCTCAAAAACATGTACTTATACATTGACTATCATTCTTCCATAAGAAACTATTCTTTCATGTACTCATTTCTTCAATCTCCACTAAAAACTCCTTATAAAAAGTGTCCTATATTACTACACACACATTGCTTTTCTCTCAAAAAGCATACTAATGGAAGATGTAACTATAGACATTATGAAGGTGTATTGATTTATATTAAAAGCACTCTGTTCAGTATAATACTCAAAACTTTAGCCAAAGCAAACAGGAAAAGAAAGATATAAAAAGGATATATATAGCAAAGGACAAACTCAAACTATCCTCATTCACAGATGACAAGAACCTTTACAAGGATGACCCAAAAAATTCCAACAGAAGGCTATTTACTTGGCCTTAAATTCAGTATAAATCAGCAGGTACTCAATAATCACAGATTAAAAATTAAACATAATTGGTTAGTACTATATATTCACTTTAGCATCCATGGAAATAGATCACATTTCCATTTGTTCAATTTTATATGAATTTTGAAGATACTGACAAATCTGAGTTACAATAAGGAAATGGTGACTGCAATCATAACATATTTGAAAATCATAGCACACAAGCTTGGTTCTTAGTGATACAAACTGAGGAGTAAATTTGATTAACTGGAAATTTTAAATGTCTTGTTTTGGAAAGAAATTAGCTATTTGCTATAGTAGTTACAAACAACAGTAGTGGGAATACTGCATAATAAAGTTACAAAGAAGTAACTTTTGATCAAAAGTGAAACTTCATAGGATTGTATCTTTGAAAAACAAATTAGGATACTTTGTGAGATACTTTTACATTTAGATGTTATAATAGATAATTCCCAGATTATTTCCATTTCTCAAATTCAGAGACTGTATGGGTTTCAAGCAAAATCTCATACTATTTGAGGCATTGATTATGTTGCACAGAAAGAAAACTATAATGTAGGTTATTATAAATATATGAGGTTATTATTAGTACAGATAATAATAAAGCAACTTCATTTATTTACAAAGATCTTTATACAATTAATGTATCTCCTCCTTAAAGATTTGCAGGTACTTTATAATTAAACAAATTGGCTCTCTTCCATTTGTACAGGAAAAACACAATTTGTGGCAGAGGTGGTAGGAGAAAATTTAACTTTATGCTCCTAAAAAAAGAAGTTATATTTTCCACTTTCATTTAAATGTACTTCAACATCTGGTGAGAGAATTGGGTCATTAGAGGAGCTGTAATGAGGCCTTCCTATTTCTCCTGGTAAGGGTGGTTAAAGTAGAGGCATATTGGGCAGCCATAAATCTCACCCTGTCTATCCAGCAATACAAAGTGTCTCTCCCTGTCTCTAGTATCACTGAGTCCAGCTGAGATACAAGACTTTCATTCTCACTCACCAGTAATAAGATGACATCTGTCCTTCCACTGCCAAAGAAATGTTAAAATCCACGCAGACAAGTTTAAATAAGACCTAGCATCTCAGAGCAAAATAACATAAATTCTCCAGGTTTAAATTTTAAAATTACTGTCATACCAAGAAATAGGTAAATCTCAATCAGAACAAAAATGAAAAGTATGTACTCAAAGCCAGTTGCCATAGATGTTAGAATTCACTAACAAATATTTAAAAGGAATTATCACAAAAATGTTTGAATGAAAAGTTATGAATACACTTGAAATAAATAACTGATCAATAAAGAAATGGGAGATAGGGCTGGCAATTTAGCTCAGTGGTTTGGTGGCCTGCCTTGCAAGCACAAGGACCCAAGTTCGATCCCCAGTACCAAAAAAAAAAGAAATGGGAGATAACGAAGTATCAAATGCAAAATTTACTGCTGAAAAAAGATGATAAAGAAAATTTAAAACTATGAATAAACTTGTTATGCTTTATGTCTAGATGTCCCCGGAAAGCCTCAAGCAGTCATGGGTGGGGCTTTCCCAGAGGTGGCTATATCCAAAATGTGTGATGCTGGAATCAAGGTTATATGATTACTAAATCAGTCCACTGCTTAGTTTGACATAGTGTGAGCACTATCCATTGTAGGGCAGGTAGCCTAGATGGTATATAAAGGAACAAAGAAGCTGCTATTGTCACTTGCTGCCTTCTGCCTGCCATGTACTGTTTGTCCTCTGCAATGTCCCTCTGACGTGTCACCCTGCCCTGGAGCCAGCTAATTATGAACTGAAACTTCTCTAAAGTGTAGGCCAAATAAATAAGACTTTCCCTTTATTTTGAGGTATTTGGCATTTTATCTAAGCAGCAAGAAAACTAACTAAGACAAAGCTAAATAGCAGAATGAAGACAGAATGAAGAGCCAGTGAACTTGAGGATGAAATGATATAAATTGTTCAGTCTCAACAAATAGAAAATAGATGTAAAAAAAAAATCAGTCTCAGAAACTTGTGGGACAAAACCAAAAGATCTAGCAATCATATCATCAGGGTGCCAAAAGAGAGTAAAGGAAGGTGAGACTGAAAAAGTACTAAAGAAATAATGCCCCCAACTCACTTAATTGGGCAAAAGATATAACTCAAAAGACAGAAGAAGCTGAGCAAAACCAAACATAGTACATCAAAGGAAATGAAATCAAAATAGATCACAAACATCTGAAAATTTGAGAGAATAAAAAAGGAGGAAAAGGGGGTAGAGTGGAGGGGAGAGGAGAGTAAAAGAAGTAGGGACAGGGAAAGAAAGGGACACAGGGACATGGGGAAAAAAAAGAATCTGGTAAACAGCAGCCTACAGATAGGGGGAAAGTTCCAGTGATAAGAGGTTTCTTATCAGACACCAGGGAGACCATGAAAAACTAAAATATAATTCTACTAAATTACAGAACTCTATATTCAGCAAAAATATCCCTCAGGAATAAAGGACAAATCATGACATACAGAGAAAATTTTTAAAAATTTATTATAAATGAGAAAAGCAAAGGGATATAGAAAGAAATGGTCTCTGCATTTCAAACTGATAAAACATAAAAACAGAAAACACTTAAAATGGTACAAAGATAAATTAAAAATAAATTATAATAAGAAAGGAATGCTACATATTGCTCAACTAAATCACTATGAAACTAAACCACTAAATTGTACACAGTGTGCCTACCTCAAATACGGTATTGTTGCAAAAAATGTGGGCAATAATACAGGTAAAGTTCATTGCAAACTCATCCTCAGTACAGGAAGGACAATATAGAGTTTTTCTCATGATATATCAGTGACAAAATCTTTGCTTCAAAGAAGGAATATTATAATTGTCTACCTTTTCAGTCATATTTTTATAAATCATTTCTATTTTACAGTCTAAAAAAGGAATATATCACAGGATAATTGCTATGGGTTATACCTACAATGTCTCCCCCAAAGTCCCATATTTTCAGAGATGGGACTTTCAGAAGGTATACTGATCACGACAGCACATGAATGGATTCATTTGTTGAGTTCCTAGCTGAATGGGCTATTAGGAGCTGGGGCCTACCTCAGGAAAGTAAGGCCTTTTCAGGAGTATCTCTTGTCCCCAGACCTTTTCTTCTCTGTCTCTGTTTCCAGGCTAGCATGAGGTGAGCGAAATTCCTCCACCATGCCCTTCCACCATGCTGTCTCTGCCCTGTAGCAACCAATCACGAACCAAAATATCTAAAGCCATAAGCCAAAATAAACCCTTCATCCTTTAATGTGGATATGTCAGATACATGTGACTATCATGTATTTAGTCTCAGCAATGAAAACGTGACTAACAAAAAAATGATACTGAGGTAGGGTTGATACTGTGATAACATATGATTCAGAGACCTTTGGAAATGAATTGTAAATAATTTCAAAAGGTTTGGAGATGTAGACCAGAGAAGTTCCAGAATATTTCAAGCAGAACTTAATAGACAACTCTGGTGAGAGCTCAAAAGGCCAGAATTCAGACAATAAAGAATGTGCTCATATGGCTTCAGATGGGAATGAGGACTTTAATAGAAATTGGTCTAGAGGTCATTTGTATTACATTCTGGCAAAAAAACTCATCTACATTTTGTATCTGGCCTAAGACATTGTGGGAGGCTGAGCTTAAATGTGATGGACTAGTTAATCTGGCAGAGGAAATTTCAAGGCAGCAGAACATTCAAGTGGTAATATGATAACTGCTGGTTGATTTAGCTAGATTAACAGAACCAGGAACAAAAACAAAACATAAAAATGTTATAAACTTGCAGCTTGGAGATTCGAGAAAATGGTGGAACGGTGAGGGCCAGCAGCACAGCCTCTCTGGGGCAAGGTGCCTGAATCCTGGAAATCAATATCCTGAAAACCAAAACAAGGGTGTAGAATACACAAGAGAACTGACAGAGAACTAACTGAGGGAACAAACAGAGGAGAAGAAGAAAATAGGATCCAATGCTACAGAAGATATAGATCATTAACACAGATCAAAGAACACTCAACCCAGCAGATCAGTGGTATACCTGCCCCAGGAAATCAGCAAAAACAATTCTGCTGCTCACTGAGAAACAGACTGGATGTGGACTGGGAGGGTCTTGTACAGCTGGAAGCAGCAGCCAAAGTGTGAGACAATATTCCTGAATACTCACTCTGGAGGGAAAAAGTTGGTAAGTGAAGCTTGAGCGATAATCAGCAAATATGCAGGGCTGCCATTTTGGGCAGAGAGGCCTGCACTTGAACTCTGCTAGCTGAACAGTACCACTTATTTTTCATTTATCCCCCCAGGGCTGCTTTGCTGACCTGAGAAAAAGGAAGGGAATGGCCATTAGCCACAGTAGGCTACTAGCAGTTGGTCAGCAGAGGGAATTTATGTTGAGAAGTAGAGACCAGGTCCAGCCAAACTTTGCTCTGAGGACCACCCAGGACCACTAAACTGGCCCTGGATAAAAAGAGTTGGAGGCATCCCCTCTACTCTGTGACCAAAGACACAGGCCAGCAAGCAGCCTTGCATGCTGGCAGGAAGTGAACGCTCCCTGCTGCATTGCAACCCTGGATATGAGCAAATGACCCTAGCCAATAATAGGACAAAGTAGCCCATCCTCCCTTCCTGTTTTTTTGGGGGCAGCAGGGATCGAACTCAGGTCCCTGCACTTGCAAGGTAGGAGCCAGAACCACTGAGCTAAATCCCCAGCCCCACTCCCTCCCTCTTAAACTAGAATGTGAGAATAATGGAAGGTGGAGAACAGCGGAGCCAATTCAAGACCTAGGATGAGCCAACAACACACAACATGAGCATAGCTTTAGGATGGCTCTAGTAGAGAGCACCACAGTGGCTGAGAGAGCTATGCAGACAGGATCAGAAGGGAGACTTGGACAAGAGACATCAGAAAGGCTGCTGACTGGGGAAGGACCCCAGCTCTCAAACCCAGAAGTCAGAAAGAGCCACATCTCATACTGATCTTACTATAGACCTGAAAGAGCTGCACAGAGCATTTATGGGCTCTGTCTTGACAACTAACACAGAATTGCAGACATCAGAAAAATTTTAGTCTTTTAATTATCTTATTTTTTCCTCATTTGCTTCCTTTTCCTGTTTCAGTATGGTTGGGTTTGTTTTATTTCCCCCTGTTGCTGTTGTTGTTTAGATTTTATACATTTATAATTGTTCTGCTCTATTCATCTTCTTTTGCTCTTTCCCTCAAATATCTCTCTTGATTTTATGAAACTTTCATGTGCATGAACAGTGTCTCTTGCCTTTCTGCTTCACTTCAATATTCCTTTGCTTCCTTCTTCATGCTTTCTCCCCTGTCCTCACTTCCAATATTCCAAAGTGTGGGTGTCCATCCTTTGCCCTCCAGCCTTGGTTCTCCTAATTTCTTTTCACTTATCTCTGTGTTTTATCCCTGATCCCTCTTAAACTTACCTCCCAAAGGAAAAAAACGTCACTTGACTAAAGGGAAACTCACTACATACAAACTCCTGATTTAAGTTAGAATTTGTTATACAATGGTAGAGTTTGCTCATGTAGGTGGTCAAGATACCAAATTAACAGGGATCAGTTTTTCAGGTGGTAGACTGTGTTGGATGCTATTGATATTGCCAATTGTACTACTTTAACCAGAATATCATACCTGTTGTAATCAGTTGTTCTCCAGTCTACAACAAAACTGCAACTGTTTGGGTTCACAACCACCACCATATTCCAGTACCAAAAAACTGGGATCTGAGCTAAATACATAGCAACCTCTTATCCCCAATAAATTGGGAAGGTAGAATCTTAGGATAAACATAAAGACCAAGAACAACCTAGACCTAGAAGACATCTCTGAGGAATAGGTATTTCCTAGAGAAGCCTTAATAATAGTGATAAAGCTATCTACCATAATAAAGCTACAATCAACAACTTGGAAAACAAAATAAAATTTAAAAATAAAAAACAGGATGTAAAAGAAAAATGCAAGCCCACCCAGGACAAGTACAAAGGACAATGAGATAGAGGAAATTGGAAGCAAACTACCTGAAGTTTCTGAAGTGATAGATGAAAAATTAAATAAACAAATAGAGTCTATAGAAAAAATAATTCTCCAGGTAAAAAAAGAAGTGGCAATCAAAATGAAGGACATGCTCAACAAAACTAGAAGAGAAATAGATTTAAAAAACAGAGGAACTTTGGAAAATGATGGAAACCTTGAATACCCAATACAGGAAAGAAATGGGAAAAATAAAACAAATTCAAAGAGATGCCAAGGAAATTAAAGACATCACTGAAAGTATAGGCAATCATTTAAACCAGGCTGAAGACAGAATTTCAGACCTAGAAGACATGATTGCAGTTACTGACCATGAAACAATATCTTAAAACAGTAAGAAGTCATGAAAAATCAATCCAACAATTGTAAGACGATGCAAAGAAAAACAATGTAAGACTGATCAGAGTCAATGAAAGAGGAGGAGAAAGTACATGTGTTAGTTACTTTTATTTCATTGCTGAGACAAAATACCTTACATCCAAATTTGGAGGAAAGGGTTTATGTGGCTAACACTTCATAGAGGTTTCAGTCCATAATCAGCTGTCTGTGAGGCTGGGACAGCAAACAAGCATTGCAGAGGAAAAACATCATGGATTGCACAAGGCAACAAAGACAACAAGAGAGTTTACTAGTGTCTTTTTGCCCCTTTTATTCAGACTACCAGCATTAGGGTGGTGCCTAACTCATCACTCACATGTAGCGGTTCAGTAATAACATGCCCTCAACCACAGCATCACACATTCCAGATTAAACTACCTCTAAAAAAGAAAATCCCACCTCATTCATATGAGGCTTTGAGGGGACATCTAAACACAAACTATAACAGTACAATTGCCATAAAAAAAATCTGTTTACAGATGTAATGACAGAAACATGAAAAGAGAATTAGACATACAAATAAGTGAGGCATACAGACAAACACCCATGACCAAAATAAATCTATACCAAGGCATATAATAATCAAAATCTCAGACAGAATATTAAAAGTTATTTGGGGGGGGGAATCACCTATAAAGGAAAGCCCATCTGAATTACAGCAGACATCTCAATACAAACTATGAAGGCATGGAGACCATGGAGTAAAGTATTCCAAGACCTAAAAGAAACAACTTCCAACCTAGATTAATGTACCCTGCAAGACTATCTTTAAAATAAAATCAATGGAGAATATACTTCTATGACAAAGAACAACTGAAGAAATTCACAATCAACAAACCAGCTCTACAAAATGTTCCAAAGGATGTTTTAGAAAGGGAAAATGAAAACCACAATTCCAAGAACACCAATGAAAAGAAGCCATTAGGCAAGGCAAACAATTAAACAAAGGGAAAAAAACAAGGAACCAACAGCAGGAAAATAACAGAATATGGATAAACCCATATATGTCACATAACCATCAAAATAAAACAGTCTCAAAGTGTTTGTAGATGGGGAGGGGAGGAGGGGGTGAAGGGAGGGCAGAGGTAAGGGGAAAAAAATGAGAATCAAGACTTGCCATGTAAAGGTACATGATCCCAACAATGAATGTAACTGTACTGTATCCCTAAATGTACCAATAAACTCAATAAAAAAAAAATAAAAAAATAAAATAAAACAGTCTCAAATGACCAATCAAAAGAAACAATCCGGCAGAATAAATTGAGAAATAAGACATAACAATATGCCGCATAAAAGAAACACATTTAACTTAAAAATAAATTCAAAAACTGAAAGTCAAGGGATGGAAAACAATATTCCATGCAATTGGAACCCAGAAAAAAGCAGGTATAGCTATTTTACATGCAAACAACATGAACTTCAAGTGAAGACTGATCAAAAGAGATGAAGTCCACTATATGCTTGTTAAAGGAAAAGTACAAGAAGAGATAACAATTATAAATATTTATGCATCAAATACTGGTGCACCCAACTATATAAAGCAAATATTAATAGACATGAGAAATCTACTAAGCACTAACACAATTATAATGGGGGACCTTAATACTCACTGTCATAAATATATCATCTAGACAAAAAAAAAAAAGCAACAAAGAAAAGGACTTGTGAACAAATGGACTTAGATGTCTACAGTGTTCCATCCCAAAGTATCAGATACACATTCTTTTTAGCTGCACATGGAACATTTTCCAAAATAGACCATATACTAGCCCATTACACTTAAGCATATGCAAAGGAATTGAAATATCCCATGAGTATCATGTTACCATAGTGTAAGGAAAATGGAAATAAACAGCAAAAGAAACTGCAAATATTCCATAAACACATGAAAATGAAGTAACACTCCTGTGTGACTAAAGGGTCACGAATAAAATTAAAGAAGAAATTAAACAAAATCTACAATTATATGGCAATGTCAACACAACATACTGCAATTTATGGAACACAATGAAAGCAGTCCTACAAGGGAAACTTATTTGTTTGTTTGTTTATTCATTTATTTTTACAAGGAAAGTTTATAGCAGTGAAGTCTCACATTAGGAAAACTGAATGAGTTCAAATATAAAACCTAATGTTGAACCTCAAACGTCTAGAAAAAGAAGAACAAGTCAACCCCAAAGCTCACACAAGCGAGAAAATTATAAAGATCAGAGCAGAAATTAATGCAATTGAGACTAAGAAAACTATACAATGAATCAATGATTTGAAAAATTGGTTCTATGAAAGATTAAGTAAAATTGATAAGCCCTAAGCCAACCTTACAAAACAAAAAAGGAAAGAAAAAACTCAAATTCAAGCAATTAGGAATTAAAAGGGAGACATCACAACAGATCTTGTAGAAATTCAGATTATCATCAATATCTACTCTTGAGAACCTGTACTCAAAGATGAAAAAAATTGAACAAATGGACATATTTCAGATACATATGAATTACCAAAGCTGAATTAAGAAGTTATAAAAATTCTAAACAACCCAATATCAAAGAAATTGAAAATTTAATCGAAATTTATCAATAAAGCAAAGCCCAGTCCTGATAGATTCACTGCTCAATTCTATAAGAAATTTGAAGAACTAATGCCACTACTCCTTAAACTCTTTAATAAAATAGAACAGGAAGCAATACCTTCAAAACCATTCCTGGAAGCAAGTATTACCCTAATACTAAAACCCAAGAAGGTCCCAACCAGAAAAGAAAACTACAGGCCAATCTCCCAAATGCAAAAATCTTCAGTAAGATACTAGCAAAAGTAATGCAACTAGGTGCCAGGGATTTATCTCAGTGGTTTGGGCACCTGCCTTGCAAGTGCAAGGTCCTGAGTTCAATCCCCAGTACCAAAAAAAAAAAAAAAAAGAAT